>NW_024868320.1:109331-130308 GCF_013358625.1 Macadamia integrifolia | reverse complement strand
GACGGGCCTGACCTGGACTGTTTATTAAACGTGTTGGGCTTGAGCCCGGCCCGTTTATAAATGGTCGGTCTCGGTTTTGCTACTTGGACCGTCGGGCGCCCGACCGAAACCGACCGAATAATGCCCGACCGAGACCGGCCTATTGTGCACCGACTTGGCCCAACCCTTTAATGATTGTAGAATACCTATTTTACCCCCCAAATTAAAGAATAAAAACTAAAAAGTAAAGACATGTTCACATTTTAAATAATGGTTATATTTGGTATCATTTATTGATTTATTTTCATTTTTTTGGGTTTGCATGAGTGGACCGAAATATAAGAGCACATTTTAAAGAGGGCCCGTTTAAAAACCGGTTAAAGCCCGTTTAACATTAAACATGTCCGTAGCTCGGTTAAGGCCCGACTAAAGCCCGATTAAGGTAGCCCGATTATAGCCCGAGACCGACCGACCGAATATAAAGTGTACTATGCCCTCAATAACTAAGCCCGATTAGTTAAATGGACAGACACGGTGTAGCCTTTGAAAGTCTTCAAGCCCGATTAAGCCCGATCGAAACCGGACTGGCCCGACCGATTGACACCCCTACTTGAACCAATAACCATCTTTTGGCTAACCTAGCCTCCTCTGTCCCTTGGGACCAACAAGGGGTAGTACAGGTGATCTTCGGGAGGAAAGATTGGAAATCAGAGGATGTTTTTTCAGCAATGGTATAAGCACAACAAGAATTCTTAAAGTCTCTTAGATCGTCTCATGGTTCATCTTGCAATGAGATCCAAGGATCTGTTCATCCATCAAAGTGGAGCCCTCTAGTTAGGCCATATTCAAAAGATAAATTGTGATTTATCTAGGGACCCGATCAAGGACAAGTGTGGATTAGGAGTTGTTATTTCTGGACCATGATGGGAAGCCCTTTCTAGCAAAATCTAAACCAACTTTTTCTTCGGTGATATATAAAAGGTGAGGCCCTTGCTATCCATTCTGGCATTCTTAAAGGAGTTTCTAGTAAAGAGCAGAATACTCTTGAATAAGACAACAATGAGGTGATTGCAAGAAACAAACTCATCAGTGCCTGTGTCTATTTTGCCAATTATTTCATACATTAGGCATATAGCTCCTTCTTTCCTCAACTGTTATCGTTTAATTCTAGAGAGTCAGAGTCTAATTCTCTTGTATAAACTCTAGCCCGGAAGACCCTATGTATTTAACATACGATTGTGTGACTGAATTCCATTCCTCTGAGATGTGTAATCATCCAACCAAGTGTTCTTTACTTACAAAATCAATAGATCATTTTGTGGAAAACAAAGATCCATCCAAAATTTAAAATGTTTCTATGCAGGACATTACATAATGGGATTCCAGTCAGAGGAGTCTTGGGCAAGTGGATGGATATCGACAAATCATGCTTATTCTGCAATTATTCGTCTGAAACAATAGACCATATCTTCTTACATTGTGACTTCACTTCACACATATGAATGGCAGGACCATTGGGTCTCCGATTGCAGAACCTCAAAACATTTTCCATGATACAGGTGGTAAAGTATTTTTTCTTTCATAAAGCATTCTCTACATTTGATTGCAACTGGGTTTTTAATATTTTTGCACTATTTTATTTGGAAACATATGAATGATATTTTGTTATCCAATGTTCCACCCAACCCTCTCACCGTATTAAGAAATATTCATCAATGGGTCAATGATCTTAATCTTTATTCTGAAAGACTAAATGCTTTTGCTCTCCTCAATATAGATAGTCTAGCAAGCATAAAACAAAGCTCTTCTCTTCCTTTTTTGACATATCCAATTTTAGTTTGTGCTGATACATCTAATATTTTGCAGTTAGCTTCAGGATGAGCTTTTGGGATCCTCTCACAAGGTAAGTTTAGGGTACTGGAGTCCAGTTCTGCC
This sequence comes from Macadamia integrifolia, assembly GCF_013358625.1. Lineage (NCBI taxonomy): Eukaryota > Viridiplantae > Streptophyta > Magnoliopsida > Proteales > Proteaceae > Macadamia > Macadamia integrifolia. The sequence goes on along the minus strand of NW_024868320.1, from coordinate 128,394 downwards.
AAAACTACTCAACAAGAGTCAGTGGAAGCAGAAGAAATTCTACAAGGTCTAAAGAAAGCAAGAGCAGAACAATGGAATGTACATGAAGTATGAATTTCCAACAAGAAATTACTTCACCTCTTTCCTCAACCGACCGAGGGTGTTTGGCCACTTTTACATTTTGTTACTTTCTATAAGATACATGAATTATCTCAATCCATCAAGTTTATATATATAGGGAAAGACAACAACTCTGCTATGGAATTTAAATGGGGGCTGGCTTATAATATTACTATTGGTAAAATTCATTCGTTTGTTTAATACTACTTTGTTTGCTTTATCAAAAAAAAAATAAAAATCAATAGATCATTCTTTCCCGATTAGATAAAAAAAAAAAAAAAAAGTGGAGGGGGGGCGGGGATTAGAACACTTTAATACTAAACGGTTCGGCCCTCCGGGCACCAAACCAGAGAAAGGGTAAAATGGGGAATATAGGAAGTCGTAGGGGTATAAAGAAACCAAATTAGGGTTTTGCAACGACACTCGCTCTATAACTCTGTGAGCCGTCTCAGACATATAGGGTTTCCTTCGAATCATCTGAAGTCCTCGAACTCAAAGCTCCCCACCGCTGCAATTCTGAAGCATAATGGTATGTAGATTCCATTGCCTCCATCAACTTCTGCTTCGTTTTCTCTGCCGTTTTTCATTCTCTTTGTTTCTCTGAAGCGTTAATCGTTCTTCTCCTGTGTATTTATGACAGAAATTTGGTACTGTGTAGATTCGTTAGCATTGGAGTTCTTCTAGTTGTTTTAAATTGGTTCTGTGTGATAGTTTTTAATGGTGGGTTAATATTCCTTTTTGAGTATATTTGAGTATATCTGATTTTGATTCAGTTGATGTGATATTGTCGGTTGTTCACATAGGATCTGATTTTTTTCTCCTCCCTAAAACGTTAATGTTCGTAGTTACTATGACTTGTAATTTTGGAGGGGATTTTGGTCTCTTTCCAAGTATTTTCTTATCTGCGTTTGATCTACGTATCGATTCTTTGTTATTGATTTATTGTTGAGTTGGTACTTTTTTTTATCCCTAAAACGTGAACGTTCGTTGGTTTTGTGTGTTACCTTGAAATTTTGGAGGGGATTTTGGTCTCTGTCTATGTATTTTCTTATCTGTTTTTTATCCATGTTTTCGGTTTTTTGTTGGCATGGGAACAGATTTATTTGTTGTGTTATTTGTCTGTTTGTCATTGAGCAATCATTTGATTCTTATTCTTTTCTTCTGCTGCTATTATGGATTCCGGTCGGAAGGGAAGTGAGATTTTTTGTTATCCTCTCACTAGGTTCCTGTAGATGGTTTTTACTGACATTTAAGAAATAGGCCTTGTTTGTTCCTTTATGATACTATATGAACATTTCCCAAGCGTTTTTGTCTTTGAGGAGCAATTGCATATCGTTGCTTTTATTTTTCTCTTTTGGGTTTGAATTTCTCTGCAAACATGTTATTTTTTGGAATTTATTTATCTTTTATCTTAATCAGCATTTATTCATTTTATTTCACTGTTCAATGTAGGCCTTTGTCAAGGCTCAAAAGTCAAAGGCTTACTTTAAGCGGTTTCAAGTTAAATTCAAGAGAAGGAGAGGTTTAGTATCTTCATTTTCCATAATCTCTTTCAGGTTCTACAAGTACTTGCAGTTCTTTTTTGATATATGTAGTTACATGGCATGCAGAGGGGAAGACTGACTACCGGGCAAGGATTCGTCTGATCAATCAGGACAAGAACAAGTACAACACACCCAAATATCGGTTTGTTGTTCGATTTGTATCCAACAATGTTTCCACTTATTTGTGATTTGGATAGATTTATTGCTATAAGATGGATGCGGCTTAGGAATTCATTTGGTTTTAGACTTTGAAAATTGAAGTTATTCTAGCACTCATGTTACTAGTGTAATCTTCAAAGCATGGATAGTGGCTAGAAATGACATTATTCATTGAAGATGGTAAAATTTCTGTGATGCTCATTTTTTCTGTTTTAAGATTAGTCATTGTCTATTTTCAAATGATGACATTCTATAAGAAGTTGCACAGTAACCTTCATAAGCTTTAGGATCTAGGCTTCAGGAGTCTCCATGGTACTTTATTACAAGTACTGTTATAGTGTTCTAGTTTACTTATTGTCTTTGTGAGTAAAATGTTTTTCATTATTGATTTTTTTTCTGTCAGTGTTTTCATAAATTCTATTACATTACAAGAGATGGTTTTGAATCTTAAAAGTAGCCATTACATTGTATAGGAAATAAGGTGTCCCAGTTGACTAAGTTACCTAGAGCCCATGTTGGCTGTAAACAAATTTATTTGATGACCAGGATTTGCGGTTTAATGTTTAGTCATCAGTAGACTAGTTGAGCAATGTCTTCATTAAAGATTATGTTGTCCAGCTTAACATTTTTAATAGACCAACAAGGACATCATTGCACAAGTAATATCTGCTAGCATTGCTGGTGATATGGTTCTTGCTGTGGCTTATGCTCATGAACTTCCACGCTATGGGCTTGAAGTTGGTCTGACCAACTATGCAGCAGGTATTAAAAAGGGTTCCTGTCTCTCTCTCTCTCCCTCCCTCCCTCCCTCTCTCTCCCTCTCCCTCCCTCCCTTTATTCCCTCCCTCCCTTCCTTTATTCCCTCCCTCTTTAACCTAGTTAACAGAGGTTCTGTCATTAATATTAATCAGCTTACTGCACTGGGCTTCTCCTGGCTCGTCGGGTCTTGAAAATGCTTGAGATGGATGAGGAGTACCAGGGAAGTGTTGAGGTATCTGTTACAGAAGGGTTTCATAGTAATTTTATTTGTTGTATTCTTAGAGTGGTCAGCATAATATTTCATGTTTTGGCAGGCAACTGGTGAAGATTTCTCAGTTGAACCCACAGAAAGTAGGAGGCCATTCCGTGCTCTTCTTGATGTTGGCCTTGTGAAGACAACAACTGGGCACCGTGTTTTTGGCGCGCTTAAGGTGTAATTATAAACTTATCTTGTTTCATTGTGTTACTGTTCTGTAGTTTCATTCGCTGCTTCTAGGGCTTGTTTTAGAATGCGGTTGTACCTTTCCCATAAGAAAGAGACAAAAATTTGTTCTGAAAGCAAATGATTATCTTTGATTAAGGCCTTGAAACCCTGATTCTCTAAATCAGAATATAGGGTAAATTAGGTTGCTAACAGACCCAGATTTATAAGATGTTTAACAGAGAAACAACCTACTGTCTGGATGGGAAGATAAATAGAGAAAGAAACAAAGAGATCAGCTTAGCAGCAGCCTGGGGAAGAAATCAGATAGATAAGAGGAGATGAAGAAAGAAAGAGATTTGCAGAGAAAAAGGGGAGTGAACAGCGCGGTGAACATTACAGTGAAGAAAAAAGAGGAGAAAATAGAGAATAGGGTCACAGTTCTCACAACTCTCAATTTTCAAAACAGAACATCTTTATTAGCATTACCTATCAATTGAATCTGTTTATATATTTTAATATACAAAATAGAAATCTAGTAGACTTCTATATTTATTTTATTAATTAATATATTTTACTTGGAAATTAGTGAAGAATTCTTCTATATTTATTTTCTCAACAAGCTAGATATTATCTTCTTAACATAGACAAAATGATCACCTATAAAGGGGTGGGGTACATGAGATCCCACACCAATACATATAGCTTTCTGACTAACAGTAATGGGCTCTATTACTATTACTACCGACACTTAAATTTAGATACTCAAAAGGAATTTTAAAACTCTACTACGTATCTAAGCCTGCCATTATTTCAATACATCCAAGTTATGAAGTACAAGTTAAAGGCCCAAAATAAAAGATAGGGCCATGTCCGATGGTGGTGATCATACTCTTGCATCATCCCTCCCTTGTTTACAAAAAACATACCCTTGAGTTTTAAAGTTGGGGAGGGTCTTCAATGCATTATCAGTAGCATTCATCCTTGACCAATGAATTCGATCATCAGTCCACGATCCAATGGCATTAAATCAGTGACATGGGGTTTGTTGTTGAAGGCAGTTTGAAGCATTAAATCAACTGTATCAACAATCAAAACATCAATTAGTTTATTTTCCTTCTTGATGCAAACTTCCAAGTTGATAGGGGGAGTATCTAGTTGTTTTTTTAAGTGCATTTGAATGCAATTCCTGTTGGTTTTTCTAGCTTCTCACTAGTTCTGGACTGGTTGAAAAACACCTCTACCCATTGATTTCTGTACAATTCTAAATCAGAAAGGAGGCTCTATTGTGGGTGGGGAACTGTAGTTGTCTTTAGATTAGACCTATGAATTCCTATACACTTGTGTTGGATATTTGTAGATGAATACAGATACAGTTATTCATATAGTGTTGTGTATGTGGTTCTTCATTTACCATAAAACTGGACATTTCTAAGGGTATGCGAATGATATGGACTCCTTTTTGTGACTGTTTCTGTACTTAAGCCTCACGGAATTGTGAAGTTTAATGTGTTTACAAAATTTCTGGCTGACATTTGTCACTGTTAAATTATGGTTCTGTTAAGCTTAAGAAAGGACTTATGGTGTTTGGTCCTTGGTTCTTTGTATCATTGGTTATAGAATCGTAGATGGTTCTTCTAAGTTTCTAAAAATTCTTGTATAAAATGCTGGATTAAGGATTAGCTTATCCATATTCAGTTTTTTCTGTTGTGGTGGTTATATTCGTGGCATTAATTTCAGGGAGCATTGGACGGTGGACTTGATATTCCTCACAGTGACAAGAGGTTTGCTGGCTTCAGCAAGGAGGACAAGCAACTCAATGCTGAGGTCCACCACAAATATATTTATGGTGGACATGTTGCTGCTTACATGAGGGTGAGGCCAAGAGTTCCAATGTTACATATAGCTGATTGGAAGAGAAAATGCCTATTGATGTTGAAACATGAAAGAAAGTTCTTGTTTCTTTTAGTTGCTGACTTGGTTCAGAAATTTGCAGCAATTGATGGAGGATGAGCCAGAGAAATACCAGGCTCATTTCAGCGAGTACATCAAGAGAGGGATTAATCCTGATAATGTGGAAGAGGTGTATAAAAAGGTACATGCTGCCATTCGTGCTGACCCAGTCTTAAAGAAATCCCAGAAGGCTGCACCCAAGGAACATAAGAGGTGAGACGAAAGTTACTTGTTTTATAATGCCTTGAAAATTGTTGCGTTTCCCAAGTGTAAGATGGTCAGTTGGAAAATGCATTTGTAGTTGTAATAGTTTTTAGTTGAGGTGGAATCGTGTTAGTATCTACTGATTGATTTAATGTTCTTGTTAAGTTCTAATTAATTTTTATGTGTGTTTTCAGGTACAACTTGAAGAAGTTGACCTATGAAGAGAGGAAGGCAAGGTTGGTTGAACGTTTGAATGCCTTGAACTCTGCAGTTGTTGCTGATGACGAGGAGGATGATGATGAGTAGTAGTTTGGAAAGATGCAATGCGGTTCTCTTATTCGTACATCTATGTTTTGCCGCTGTTCACTTTGTTACTCAATTGGTCACTAAAAGCACCTTTCGTGTGGCTTTTTCCGCTTTTCCATTTTAGGTAGTATTATTTGGTTTTAGAAAATCTTGGTTAAGTTGCAATTTCAATTTTGACTCGGTTAGGTGACTCGTAATTCTCAGATGGTACATTGTTTTCTTGTAGAATCTAGACTTTTTCGTGATTTATTTTTGTTGTTAATGTGTTCCTGTTTTGAGTACTAATGTAGGATGTTTTCTTTACCTAATGCTGGGTCCGACACCCTCTAATGGTTGTGATTTGCTTAATAGACCAACTTTATTTAACTTTTGGTGAGGAAGCAATTGCCAGCCAGGTGTCAATAAAGCCTTATCAGCCGGAGCCAGCTCTAGCCTGCTCTGGACCCTGATAGGGTTGGTGCTGAACTGTTCAACCCAAAGTGGGCTTGTTCTGGGATTTTGAAGCCTGGTGTCATGTGGGGCCGGGCTTGGGTTAAGGTCAGCCTAGTCTGACCGAACCCAGTTCGATCAAATTTATTATAATTAATTTTATTAAATTTCCTTTTGAATGAATAAATAAGTTCATTATCAGGGAGAACGAAGAATAAATAAGGGAAAAGAGGTGGAAAGGGACGACCAATTAACAAAATAAGGAGACAATAATAAACTACGATAAAAGGTAAACACAAAACAGAAGCTTGTGAGGTGAAAATAATGGATAAAGAAAGACCTCACAAAACAAAAGCCTATCAGTGGGATATAATAGATATCTACTAAGCTTTTGAGCAAAGTAAAAGGTAAACACAAAACAAAAGCTTATGAGGGGGAAATAATGGATAAAGGAAGAACTCATACAAATCAAAAGCCTATCAGTGGGAAATAATAGATAAGAGGAAGACATCATGGAATGAGCTTGTTCTTTGGGATGTTTTAACAATGGAGGGGTGGAAGGATCAAAGCAGAAATCTTGTCAAAAGAGAGAGTTGGAAGTTTATCTATGAAGATTTCTTTCTATTCGGATATGGTTGATGGTGGCACGAAAGGATAGTTGGTAAATGTCACGTCGATCCAGATCCATTCTTTGATAGAGGAGAAGATGCTTTTTTTAAATGGCCAGCATTTGCAAAGACTTCTAGATAGAGGAATATAAGAGGTAGGAGAAACAAAGATGGTTAACATCTTTAAACTCATTCTAGAAAAGACAGTAAAAAGAGGAGACTTGAATGTGTCGGGAAATGAGGAAAGACTGCGTAAAAAGGCAGTTAAAAATGATGTGCTAAGTTGTGGCTATGGCAACGAATATGACTTTTGAACCAAATGATGTTTCTCCAAGGGGTTAGAAGGCCTTTCGATAAATCTGAAGTAGTAGCCGAGTTAAAAGTCCTAGACGAAGAAGGAAGCAGGATGATCTTGTCATCTCTTCCCATATGACCCGGGGGGGGGGGCAGCCACCTTTAGAGATGATGGAGGCGACAATGGCAAATCGACTCAAACCAGAGGAAAATAGACCTATGGGAGATCAAGGAATGTAGGATGTTAGACGGATGCCCGGGATCTAACTAGAGGAAAGTCGAAGATCCATTGCTAATGATGTAGGACATGGCATTTAAAGCTAAAGGTTTAAGATTTAGGATTTTCCTCTAGATCCAAAAAGCAATCCCTATGGGAGGAAGCAGACCAAAGGGATTTAGTCTTAAGGGGAGAAGAATAGATTTTGGACCCCAGATACTGTTGTGTTTGGAGGCAATTTTTCAAATGAGCTTGAGGTTCCCAACAGTGTTGGTTTTATTGATTCTTCTAATTAATAAACCTCCCTCAGATTTAGGGAGGCAAACAACTGTCGAGGTTCTTGGGTGGAGAAATTTTGAGGAATCAACTCCTTTTCAAAAGAACAAGCAAAAAATGTTTTCCACAACCTTGATAGAAAAGGCGAGGAGGGAAAAAAATGCCAGACCAACATAGGTACATGGACTGAAGCACCAAATATGTTATAATCTATGTCATATCATAATCACTTCTTAAGCCAACAATTATTTTTAGGGAAATTTTCTTGTACCACCCCTAAAAATCTCCATAATTTGGGGTGACCCCCAAAATGAAAATAATATCTACCACATCACTAATTTGTAACATTGTTAACTGAAACCATGAAATGACTTTTTTACCCCTTCTACTTAACCTCTAAAAAAGAAGAAACGGTAGAGACCGTCAAGAAGGAGACAAACTGGAATCTCTCTGCTGGTTCAATGAAGGCCCTTAGGAAGGAACAAAAAAGAAAACTTCTACTTCTCCAAGCAAAGCCCAAAATTATCCTGTAAGGACGGGCAGTGTCGCTGCTGCTTGAGACTGCAAAAATGAAATCTAAATGACAATGGAAAACAAAATAATAGATATAGATAACTTTGATAAGAAGCTAAGGGTTCCAGACTCCTGAGAGAAGGAGAAGAATACCCATTTTGAGATTTTTTTCATTCTTCTCTTTTTTTTTGTTGAATGTGCAATCTGTCTCTGCTTCACTCTAGGTTAATTTTGTTTTTCTTTTATTTATTTTTTCCCTGAAGAAGAAAATGAAGAATAGAAGAAGCATCAAGGAAGCTTGTTTATTAATTTGCAAAATTGTCTCTTTTTATGCATTCAAGTGCAATTTCCATTAAAAAAAAGTCTTGAGTTCTTTGTTTTATGGAAGTTTGAAAAAAAAGTCTAGGTGGAAGATTTTAAGGATCAATATCTAATCGGCAAAAAGCTATTCTCAAGGACCGAATTATGTTAATGCATCCAAAGAGATCCTAATGCCCTTCCCGTTGGTGGCCTTTTGGAAATTTTTAGGAAACGTTTTAAGGATATACGCAGAGAGCACCTCCGGCTTCCCTCCCATTCCCAATCCTTGAGGGTACAACATGGAAGCTTCTCTCTGTACTTACCCCTCCTCCAAAACCCATTGCTCCCAAACCCTAAATCTTACCGGAGTTTCCACTAAACCTCTCTTCAGACCCAATTAACCATGAAACTGCTCGAATCCCATCTATTCTGCACAATGAGCCACACCAAGAAGGAAGAAACGATAGAGACCGTCAACGAGTTCGAGAACTGCTACCTCCTCGCTGGAATCTGCTACAAAGGTCTCACTATTCAACAATTTCGAGACCTCAGGAAATCCTTACTGGTGATGCTCATCTAGGTTACTTTTATAATTAAGGAATGACCAAATTCTATCGGAATGAGTTTTTTAGAATTTTTTTCGATGAAAGTGAGAGACATACAAACTTTTATTTTCATTTTTGGGTCATCCAAATTATTGGGACTCTTAGGGGTGGTACAAGAAAATTTTCCTTATTTTTAATTTACCACAATAAACTAACCACCCTCATTTTTTATTCACGTGTTTTTAATTCACCCAACACACCGTCAACCCTCATTTTTTATCCGCAAATATTTTGAATCACCATTACACGTCATCCACCCTCATTATGATTGATGATATTAAATTCATCATATGGCCTAGATCCATTAGGGCTGGCCTAGCCCTGTCACTTAAGGCCAACCTACCTCAATCAGGGTTGAATTGGGTTTGCTGAGCTTGACAAGGTTGGGTTTGAACTCCGCCTAGTTGAGTTAATAGATTTTAGGGTCAGACTAGGGTTTTAAAAACCTGGTCAATTAAAACCCCTACCTAGTAGGATAAAATGGGTGCTAAGGTGAGATATTTTTGGGATTTGATTAAGAAGCAGTGGACAAGGATTATCTGCAACAATTATCAGTATGCTAGCCGGTATGCTTCAAACTTTAGTCATGGAGGGGTTGGTTAGAAAATAAATTTTTTTTTTTTTTGAGTGTTTGCATATTGGAGAATTGCCTCTCCGGGCAAATTATAAATGGGTGGAAATATCTAATTTTATAAATAGAGAAAGAAAATTAGGATGGATATTACTTGATGGGTACATGCGAATTTACCTTGTGTAACCAAAAAAAAAATGTGATGTAACGGATATGATTGATAGATATTTTAGGAAAGAATAGTTGGCTATATTTACTCCCTTAGGATATGTCTGGTAGCCAAGACAAGAAAGAAAAGAAATGAAAAGAAAAAAAGAATCTAGAAAAGAGAAGAAAAGAAAAGAATAGAAAAAAAAAGAAAAATGAAATGGTAAGATTTTAAGTTGTGTGTTTGTCTACTAATAGAAGAAAATAATTTTTTTTTCTTAAGTTTTTTGTGCATTAGGCAAGATTTTTTTTTTACCATTCCCATGGTGAATTTTGAAATTAAAAAAAAAAAAAGAATATTCTCTTTGTCCAAGACATACCAAACACAATGAGAATTTCTTAAGGCAAGAAAATGATACAATTTTTGTACTTTTTTCTTTTTTCTTCTTTTCTTCTCTTGGCTACCAAACATAATAGGGGTGTCAGAGCTTTTGAACATTCAAAAATATTGATCTGACTTCTACCAAGCAGAGTGGCTTTCCCCTTTTGCTTCGATCACTTCAAGGACTTTCAATGACAAAAGATATTGAAATTGAAATTAAGAGGCAAAATAGACCTTTAATTAAAGATTGAAGGCGTTTCTGCTAAATTACACGATCTATTCCTATGAAGGAAAGGAAACTCTTATACTATAAGAAAGAAACGAAAAAACATCCAAAATCTAATTGAAAATGAAATTGCAAAGTATGTATACATTGTGTATGAAGTGTTGATCAGTTGTTGATCGCCTTCTGCTACCAAAGCTTCTATTTGTACCCTGGTGTACTCCTTTGGTGGTTTCATAACTGCTTTTGTAATGACCCTACTTTGGACATGGGTAAGAGTCAACCCTCATGGGCGTTGATCTCAGGATCGGTTTTCTAACTTGCATTTGACTGAAAGTTGGTCGAATTTTTTTTATTATTAACGTACTAAATCTGAAACCCTAAACACAAAACCCTAAACCCATGAACCTAAACCATAAACCCTAAACCCTAAACCCTAAACCCTAAATCCTAAAACCTAAAACCAAAACAGTAAACCCCAAACCCTAAACCCTAATACCTAAGCCCTAAACCAAAAATCCAAACACCTAAACATTAGACCCTAAACCTTAAAGCCTAAATTCTATACGCTAAATCCAAAACCCTAAACCCTAAACTCTAAATCCTAAACCCTATACCCTAAACCTCGAAATCTTAAATCGTAAACCCTAAACCCCATCCCAAAACCCAAAACTCTAACCACTAAACCCTAAATGAAAAACCTTAAACCCTAAATCCTAGACCCCGAACCCTAAAACCTAAACCTTAAAAACTGAAACCTAAAACATAAACCCTAGAACCTAAACCCCAAACCCTGAACCCCAAACCCTAAATCCTAAATCCTAAATCTTAAACCCTAAACCCTACACCCTAATCCCTATACCCTAAACCCTAAAACCTAAACCCCAAACCCCAAACCCTAAACCCCATACCCTAAACCCTAAGCCTTAAAGCCAAATCCATAGACTCCAAGCCCTAACCCTAAGCCCTAAACACTAAACCCTAAATCCTAAAACCTAGACCCTAAACCGTAAACCCTAAACCCTATACCGTAAACCCTAAACCCTAAACCATAAATCCTAAACCCTCAACGCTAAACCCGAAACCCCAAACCCAAAACCCTACATCCTAAACCCCAAACCCTAAACCATAAAAGCCAAAACCCAAAACCCTAAACCCTAAACTGTAAACCCTAAACCCCATCACAAAATCTGAAACCCTAAACACTAAACACTTAACCCATTAACCTAAACCCCAAACCCTAAACCCAAAACCGTAAACCCTAATCCCTAAACCCTAAACCAAAAATCCAAACACATAAACCTTAGACACTAAACCTTAAAACCTAAATCCTAAACATTAAACGCTAAACCCTAAACCCAAAATCCTAAACCCTATACCCTAAACCCGAAACCCTAAATCGTAAACTCCGAAAACATAAACCCAAAACCCAAAAACCTAAACCCTAAACCCTAAACCATAAAAACCTAAAACCCAAAACTATAAACCATAATCCCTAAACCGTGAAAACTAAACCCTAAGCCCTAAACCATAAATCCCAAACCCTATAGCCTAAATCTTGGACCCTAAACCCTAAACCCTTAAACCTGAACCCTAAAACCTAAACCCCAAACTCTAAATTCTGAACTGTAATCCCCAAACCCTAATCCCTAAACCCTAAACCCAAAACGCTAAACCTTAAACCCCAAAACCCAAACCCTAAACCCCAAACCCCAAATCATAAGCCTTAAACTCTAAACCTAAGCCTTAGCCCTAAACCCTAGACCCCAAACCCTAAACCCAAAATCCTAAACGTTAAATCGTAAACCCTAAACCCTAAAACCTAAACCCATTAGCCTATATCATAAACCCTAACCCCTATGTCCCAAACCATAAACCCTAAATCCTAAACCTTAAACCCTAAACCCAAAACACCATACTCTAAATCCTACAGCCCATACCCTAAACAATAATAGCCTAAAATCCAAAACCCTAATCCCTAAACACTAAACCCTAAACCATAAACCCTAAATCCCAAACCCTAAACCCTAAACCATAAACCCTAAACCATAAACCCTAAACCCTAAACCCTAAAACCTGGACACTAAACCATTAACCCTAAACCCAAAATCCAACACCAAAAACCCTAAACCCTAAACCACAAACCCTAAACCCTAAACCCAAAACCTTACACCCAAAACCCTAAACCCAAAACCCTAAACCCTAAACCCTAAAATCTAAACCCTAAACCCTAAACCCTAGATTCCAAACCCTAAAACCTAAACCCTACAGCCTAAACCCTAGACCCTAAACACTAAATCCTAAAACCTAAACCCAAAAACCTTAACCCCAAACCCTAATTCCTAAATCCTAGACATCAAAACCCCAAACTCTAAACCCTCAACCCTAAACCCTAAACACTAGACCCTAAGCCCTAAACCAAGAACCCTAATCCCAAAACCCTAGACCCTAAACCCTAACCCTAAACCCTAAATCCTAAACCATAAACAATATACCCTAAACCCTAAACCCTAATCCCTAAATCCTAAACCCTACACCATAAACTAAAAAACCCAAACTGAAAACCCTACACCCTAAACCCAACACCCCAAACCTTTAAGCTTAAAAACCTACAACCTAAAGCCCCAAACCCTAAATCTAAAACCCAAAACCCAATCGCTAAACCCGAAACCCTAAACACTAAACCCTAAACGAAAACCCTAAACCCTAAACCGTAAACACAAAGCCCTAAAACCTGAACCCTAAACCATTAACCTAAAACCTAAACCCTAAACTCTAAACCCGAATTCTCAAACCCCAAACCCTAAAAAAAAAAACCCTAAACCTTAAAGTCGGAAGCCTATACCAAAAATACTAAACCCTAAACCCCAAACCCTAGACCCTAACCCTAGAACCTAAACCCTAAATCCCTATACCCTTAACCCAGAACCCCAAACCCTAAACCCAAAACCCTAAATCCTAAACCCTCAATCCCAAACCCTAAGCCCTATGCCCTAAACCCTAAACCCTAAACCATAAGCTCTAATCCCTAAACCCTAAACCTAAACTCTAAATCCCTATACCATTAACCCAGAACCACATACCCTAAACCTGAAACCCTAAATACTAAACCCTCAATCCCCAACCCTAAACCCCATGCCCTAAACCCTAAACTCTAAACCCTAGAACCTAAACCCTATACCCTAAAACCTAAACCCTAAAAACTAAAGCCTAAAACATAAACCCTAAAATGTAAACCCCAAACCCTAAACCCTAACTAAGCCGTAAAGCCTAATCCCTAGACCCCATACCCTAAAACCTAAGCCCTAAACCCTAAACTGTATATCCTAAACCCTAAACCCTATACCCTAAACCCTAAACCCCAAACCATAAACCCTAAACCCCAAACCAAAAAACCCAAACTCCCAAACCCTATACCCTAAACCCAAAACCCTAAATCACAAACTCCTAAAACATAAACCCAAAACCCCAAAACCTAAACCCTAAACCCTAAACCCTAAACCATAAAAGCCTAAAACCCTAATCCCACACTAAAAACTAAACCCGAAGCCCCAAACCGTAAACCCTAAACCCTATAGCCTAAATCCTGGACCCTAGTCCCTAAACCCTAAATCCTAAAACCTAAACCCCAAAACTCTATATCCTGAACCCTAAACCCCAAACCTAAATCCTTAAAACCTAAACCATAAATCCTAAACCCTAAACCCAATACGCTAAACCCTAAACCCTTAACCCTAAACCCTATACCCTTAACCCATAACCCTATACCCTAAACCCGAAACCCTAAATCCTAAACCCTCAATCCCCAACCCTAAACCCTACACCCTAAACCATAAACCTTAAACCATAAACCCTAATCCATAAACCCTAAACCCTAAATCCCAAAGGCTAAACCCTAAACCCTAAACGTTAAACCCCAAACCCTAAACCCTAAACCCTAAAGCCCAAGCCCTAAACACTACAACCTAAAACCTAAACCCAAGACACTAAACCCTAGACCCAAATTCTATAACCTAGCCCCTAAATTGTAAACCCTAAACACTAGACCTATAACCCTGACCCCAAACTCTAGACCCTAAACCTTAAACACTAATCCCTAGATCCAAAAACTAAAACCTAAACCCTAAAGCTTATATCCTAAGCCCTAAACCCTATTACCTGTACCATAAACCCCAAACCCTAAACCCTAAACCCTAAACCCTAAACCCTAAACCCTAAACCCTAAACCCTAAACCCTAAACCCTAAACCCTAAAACCTAAACCCTAAAAACCTTAACCCTAAACCTAAACCCCAAAACCTAAACCCCAAACCCTAAACCCCAAACCCTATACCCTAAACCATAAAGCCAAAACCCTAGATCCCAAACCCTAAACCCTAAACTCTAAACCCTAAACCCTAAACACTAAACCCTATACGATAAACCCTAAACCCTATAACCTAAAACCTAAACCCCAAACCCCAAACCCCAAACCCTATACCCTTAACTCAGAAAACTATACCCTAAACCTGAAACCCTAAATCCTAAACCCTCAATCCCCAACCCTAAACCCTATGCCCTAAACCCCAAATCCTAAACCCTAAACCATAAATCCTAATCCCTAAACACAAAATCCTAAACCAACCCTTCATCCTAAACAGTAAACCCTAAATCCTATACCAAAAACCCTAAACCCCAAACCAATAAACCTAAACCCTAAATTCTAAATCCTGAACCCTAAACCCCAAACCTAAAACCCAAAACCCTAAGCCCTAAACCCTAAACCCTAAACCCCAAACCCTAAACCCTAAACCCAATACCCAAAACCTCAAGCCTTAAACCCCATGCCCTAAGCCTTAAATCCTAAACACTAGACCCCAAACCCTAGATCCTAAACCCAAAATCCTAAACCATAAACCCTATACCCGACAGCTTAAACCCTAAACCATAACACTAAACCCTAAACCCTAAAACCTGAACCCTAAACCAATAACCTAAACCTTAAGCCATAAACACTACAACCAAAACCCAAAACCCTAAACCCAAAACCCAAAACTCTAATGCCTAAACACAAAACCTAATACACAAAACCCCAAACTCTAAACCTTAAACCCCAAACTGTAAACCCTAAACCTCAAAACCTAAGGCCTATACCCAAAATCCTAAACCTTAAACCCTAAACCCTAAACCCTAAACCCTAAACCCTACACCCTCAACTCTGAACCCTAGACCCCAAACACTATACCCTAAACCATAAACCCTACACCCTATAGCCTAAATTTTGGACCTGAGACCCTAAACCCCAAATCCTAGAACCGAAACCCTAAAACCTAAACCCCGAACTCTATATCCTTAACCGTAAACCCCAAACCCAAAACCTAAAACCCTAAACCCTAAGCCCTAAACCCTAAACCCTAAACCCTAAACCCTAAACCCTAGACCCAAAACCCACCCAAAATCTCAAGCCTTAAACCCCATGCCCTAAGCCTTATATCCTAAATACTAGAACCCAAACCCTAAACCCTTGACCCGAAATCCTAAACCATGAACCCTAAACCCTATACAATAAACCCAAAACCCAATACCCACAACCCAAAACCCTAAACCCGATAGCTTAAACCTTAAACCATAAACACTAAACCCTAAACCCTAAAACCTGAACCCTAAACCATTACCTAAACCATAAGCCCTAAACACTAAAACCTAAAACCTAAAACCTAAACCCTAAACCCAAAACGCTAAACCCTAATGTCTAAACCGAAAACCTAATACCCAACCAAAACCCTAAACCCTAAACCTTAAACCCCAAACACTAAACCCTAAACCATAAAACCTAAAGCCTATACCCTAAATCTTAAACCCTAAATCGTAAACCCTAAACCCTAAACCCTAAACCTTAATCCATAAACACAAAACTCTAAACCCAAAACCCTTAACCCAAAACACCAAAAACTATACGCTAAACCCTAAAACCTAAACCATAAAACATTAAACCTAAACCGAATACCAAAAAAGCAAAACCCTAAACTATAAACCTTTAACCCTAAACCCTAAGCCCTAAACCGTAAACCATAAACCCAAAACGATAATACCTAAACCCTAAACCCTAATTCCGAAACCCTATAGCCCTAGCCCAAAACTGAAACCCTAAAGCCCTATTCCCTAAAACCTAAACCCTATAACCTAAATCCGAAACCCTATACTCTAAACCCTAAACCCTAAATCCTAAACCCTAAACCCTAAACCATAAATCCTAAACCCTAAACCCAAAATCGCTAACCTTAAAACCTAAACCCAAAACCCCAAAATCTTGACCTTAAACCCTAAACTATAAAAACCAAAAACCATAAAGCCAAAACCCTAAACCTTAAACCCCAAACCCTAAACCCTAAAACCCAAACCCTAAACCCTAAACCCTAAACCCTAAGCCTTAGCCCTAAACCCTAGACCCCAAACCCTAAACCCTAAACCCTAAATCCTAAATGTTAAATCCAAAACCCTAAACCCTAAAACCTAAGCCCTAACGCCCTATTCCCTAAAACCAAAACCCATTAACCAAAATCCTAAACTCTATACCCTAAACCCTAAACCCTAAACCCTAAACCCTAAATCCTAACCCATAAACCCTAAATCCTAAACCGTAAACCCTAAACCCAAAACACCATACCCAAAACCCTACACCCCATACCCTAAACAATAATAGCCTAAAATTCAAAACCCTAAACCCTAAACCCTAAACCCTAAACCCTAAACCCCATCCCTAAGCATGAAACCCTAAACACTAAATCCTAAACCATAAAACCTAAACCCTAAAACGTGAACCCTAAACCATTAACCCAAAACCCAAAACCCAACTCCCAAAACCCCAAACCCTAAACCCCAAACCCTAAACCCTACACCCAAACCCTCAACCCAAAACCCTAAACCCTAAACCCTAGATTCAAAATCCTAGACCCTAAACCCTAAAACCTAAACCCTAGAGCATAAACCCTAGACCCTAAGCCCTAAATCTTAAACATAAACCCAAAAACCTAAACCCCAACCCTAATTCCTAAACCCAAAACCCCAAACCCCAAACCCCAAACTCTAAACCCTAAACCCTAAACCCAACACCCAAAACCCTACACCCAAAACCGTAAACCCTAAGCACTAGACCCTATGCCCTAAACCAAAAACCACAATCCCAAAACACTAAACCCTAAACCCTAAACCATAAACCCTAAACCCAAAACAATCCTAAATCCTAAACCATTAACTCTATACCCTAAACCCTAAACCCTAATCGATAAATCCTAAAACCAACACCTTAAACTCAAAAACCCAAACCCTAAACCCTACACACTAAACCCAAAACCCCATCCCTAAACTCGAAATCCTAAGCACTAAACCCTAAACCATAAACAGAAAACCCTAAAACCTGAACCCTAAACCATTAACCTAAACCCTAAACCTTAAAGCTGAAAGGTTGTACCTTAATTCCTAAACCCTAAACCCCAAACCCTAAACCCCAATTCCAAGACCCTAAACCCTAAATCCTAAACCCTAACTATACCCTAAACCCTAAAAACTATAACCTAAAACATAAACCCTAAAACCTAAACCCCAGCCCCTAAACCCCAAACCCTAAACCCTAAGCCTTAAAGCAAAATCCCTAGACTCCAAACCCTAACCCTAAGCCCTAAACACTAAACCCTAAATCCTAAAACCTAAACCTTAAACCGTAAACCCTAAACCCTATACCGTCCCTAAACCCCTAAACCCTAAATTCTAAACCCTCAATGCTAAACCCAAAACCCCAAACCCTAAACCCCACACTTTAAACCCCAAACCCCAAACCCTAAACCATAAAAGCCGAAACCCAAAACCCTAAACCCTAAAGTGTAACCCGTAAACCGCATCACAAAACCTGAAACCCTAAAAACTAAAACCTAAACCCTAAATCCTAAACCCTATAACCAAAACCCGAAACCCTAAATAAAAGAAACCCTAAAACATAACCCAAAAACCTAAACCCTAAACCCTAAACTATAAAATCCTAAACCCCAAAACCAATAACCCTAATCCCAAAACCCTTAAAACTAAACCCTAAGCCCCATAAACCCTAAACCCCATAGCCTAAATCCCAGATCCTAGACACTAAACCCTAAATCCTAAAACCAAAACCCAAAAACCTAAACCTCAAACTCTAAATCCTAAACCCTAAACACAAAACCCAAAAACCTAAGCCTCAAACTGTAAATCCTAAACCCTAAACCCCTAACCCTAATCCCTAAACCCTAAACCCTAAACCCTTAACCCTAAACCCTAAACCCTAAATCCTAAACCATAAACCCTATACCCTAAACCATAAACCCTAATCCCTAAATCTTAAACCCTACACTCTAAACTCGAAAACCCAAACCCTAAACCCTACACCCTAAACCTAAAACCCCAAACCCACAAGTATAAAAACCTACAACCCAAAGCCTTAAACCCAAAATCGTAAACCCTAAATGTAATACCCTGCTTCTTAAACCCGGTCCGATTATGCGGTTGACCCAGTTAAACCATGCAGGAACCGAACCAGAGGGAGTTAGAGCGGGCTCCTTGTGGACTTTGATGGCAAGGGTGACCTTAAACACCGGCTGGCCCGACAAGTCCGAGCCAGTGCCAGAAGAGATGAGAGTACCCAAGCCGTGTACATGTACCTACCATAAGGTCATGTATGGATAAAACAGGTATTGTAGCCGTATATTAATGTATATACGTATACCACCTTGTATGCCGGGGGTGGGGTTCGCGCCGAGGCCCAAATTCTATCAAAATCCTAAGTTTTGGCCCTCAGGTGGGCGGACAGGTGGGTGCACCCACCCACCTGAGTGACCCATCCATGTGCACTGTTCACTTATTTAGGAATTATATATATAGCTTTATGATTTTCTTTTCTTTTCATTTATGACACCCGTATGTTGGTGAGGATAGTAAAGAGGAGAGAGAAAAGAAAGGGAAGAAGAAGGGAAGAGAAGGAAGAGGAAGAAGAGAAGGATTTCAGCGGCGTCGAAGCTTGATCTTCCCATTCCGGCGCCAGAAGAGTGA
>NW_024868320.1:58471-108453 GCF_013358625.1 Macadamia integrifolia | reverse complement strand
AAAACCTAAACCCTAAAACATTAACCCAAACCCAAAACCCGACACCCAAAACCCTAAATCCTAACAACAAACCCTAAATCCAAAATTGAACACCCAAAACCCTCAACCCAAAACCCTAAAGCCTAAACCCCAGATTCCAAATCCTAGAGCCTAAACCCAAAACCTAAACCCTAAAACCTAAACCCTAGACCCTAAACCCAAAATCCTAAAACCTCAACCCTAAAATCGAAACCCCACACCCTAATTCCTAAACCTAAACCCCAAACCCAAAACCCCAAACTCTAAACCCTAAACACTACTCCCAATACACTACACCCAAACTGTAAACCCAAAACACCAGACCCAAAGCCCTAAACAAAAAACACTAATCCCAAAATCTTAAACCCTAAACCGTAAACCCTAAACCCTAAACTCTAAATCCTAAACCATAAACCCTATACCCTATACCATAAACCCAAATCCATAAATCCTAAACCCTACACTCTAAACTCAACAACCCAAACCCAAAACCATAAAAGCCAAAATCCAAAACCCTAAACCCCAAACTCTAAACCCTAAACCCCATCACTAAACCTGAAACCCTAAACATTAACCTAAACCCTAAACCCATTAAACTAAATCCTAAACCCTAAAACCTAAAACCTAAATAGTAAATCCAAAACCAAAAACCCTAATCCCTAAACCCTAAACCAAAAACCCAAACACCTAAACCTTAAAGAATAAAGCCTATATCCAAAATCCTAAATACTAAACCCTAAACCCTAAACCCTAAATCCTAAACCCTATACCCTAAACCCGAAACCCTAAATCGCAGACTCCTAAAACATAAACCCAAAAGCCAAAAACCTAAACCCTAAACCCTAAACCCTAAACCGTAAACCCTAAACCACAAAACCTAAAACCCAAAACTATAGACACTAATACCTAAACCCTAAAAACTAAACACTAAGCCCTAAACCATAAATCCTAAACCCTATAGCCTAAATCTTGGACCTTAAACTCTAAATCCTAAAACCTAAACCCTAAAACCAAAACCCAAACTCTAAATCCTGAACCCTAAACCTCAAGCCCTAATCCCTAAACCCTAAACCCTAAACCCAAAACCCTATACCTTAAATCCCAAATCCAAAACCCTAAAACCCAAACCCTAAACCCTAAAACCCAAACCCTAAACCCTAAACCCTAAACCCTAAACCCCAAATCATTAGCCTTAAACCTTGAACCCAAAGCCTTTGCCCTAAACCCCCAAACCCTAAACACTATATCCTAAACGTTAAATCCTAAACCCTAAACACTAAAACAAAAACCCATTAGCCTATGTCCTAAACCCTAAGCCCAATGTCCTAAACCATAAGCCCTAAATCATAAACCTAAAACCCTAAACCCAAAACACCATACCCAAAACCCTACACCCCATACCCTAAAAAATAATAGCCAAAAATCCAAAACCCTAAACCCTAGACCCCATCCCTAAGCGTGAAACCCTAAATACTAAATCCTAAACCATAAACCCAAAACCCTAAAACCTAAACCCTAAAACATTAACCCAAACCCAAAACCCGACACCCAAAACCCTAAATCCTAACAACAAACCCTAAATCCAAAATCGAACACCCAAAACCCTCAACCCAAAACCCTAAAGCCTAAACCCCAGATTCCAAATCCTAGACCCTAAACCCAAAAACCTAAACCCTAGACCCTAAACCCAAAATCCTAAAACCTCAACCCTAAAATCAAAACCCCACACCCTAATTCTTAAACCTAAACCCCAAACCCAAAACCCCAAACTCTAAACCCTAAACACTACTCCCAATACACTACACCCAAACTGTAAACCCAAAACACCAAACCCTAAGCCCTAAACCAAAAACACTAATCCCAAAACCCTAAACCCTAAACCCTAAACCCTAAACCCAAAACTTTAAATCCTAAACCATAAACCCTATACCATATACCATAAGCCCTAATCCTTAAATCCTAAACGCTACACCCTAAACTCAAAAACCCAAACCCAAAACCATACACCCTAAACTCAAAACCCCAAACCCTTAAGCATAAAAACCTACACTCAAAGCCCCAAACCCTAGATCATAAACCCTAAACCCTAAACCACAAGACCTAAAACCCAAAACTATAGATACTAATACCTAAACCCTAAAAACTGAACACTAAGCCCTAAACCATAAATCCTAAACCCTATAGCCTAAATCTTGGACCCTAATCCCTAAACCCTAAACCCTAAACCCAAAACCCTATACCTTAAATCCCAAATCCAAAACCCTCAAACCCAAACCCTAAACCCTAAAACCCAAACCCTAAACCCTAAACCCCAAATCATTAGCCTTAAACCTTGAACCCAAAGCCTTTGCCCTAAACCCCCAAACCCTAAACACTATATCCTAAACGTTAAATCCTAAACCCTAAACACTAAAACAAAAACCCATTAGCCTATGTCCTAAACCCTAAGCCCAATGTCCTAAACCATAAGCCCTAAATCATAAACCTAAAACCCTAAACCCAAAACACCATACCCAAAACCCTACACCCCATACCCTAAACAATAATAGCCAAAAATCCAAAACCCTAAACCCGAAACCCTAAACCCTAGACCCCATCCCTAAGCGCGAAACCCTAAATACTAAATCCTAAACCATAAACCCAAAACCCTAAAACCTAAACCCTAAAACATTAACCCAAACCCAAAACCCGACACCCAAAACCCTAAATCCTAACAACAAACCCTAAATCCAAAATCGAACACCCAAACCCCTCAACCCAAAACCCTAAAGCCTAAACCCCAGATTCCAAATTCTAGACCCTAAACCCAAAAACCTAAACCCTAGACCCTAAACCCAAAATCCTAAAACCTCAACCCTAAAATCGAAACCCTACACCCTAATTCCTAAACCTAAACCCCAAACCCAAAACCCCAAACTCTAAACCCTAAACACTACTCCCAATACACTACACCCAAACTATAAACCCAAAACACCAAACCCTAAGCCCTAAACTAAAAACACTAATCCCAAAACCTTAAACCCTAAACCGTAAACCCTAAACCCAAAACTTTAAATCCTAAACCATAAACCCTATACCATATACCATAAGCCCTTATCCTTAAATCCTAAACGCTACACCCTAAACTCAAAAACCCAAACCCAAAACCATACACCCTAAACCCAAAACCCCAAACCCTTAAGCATAAAAACCTACACTCAAAGCCTCAAACCCTAGATCGTAAACCCTAAACCCAATCGCTAAACCCAAAACCCCAAGCACTAAACCCTAAACAAAAAATCCTAAACCCTAAACCGTAAACACAAAACTCTTAAACCTGAACCCTAAACCCTAAACCCTAAACCCTAAACCCTAAACCCTAAACCCTAAACAATAAACACTAAACCTTAAAGCCGGAACCCTACACCCTAAATACTAAACCCTAAACCGAAAACCCCAAACCCTAGACCCTAAACCCTAGAACCTAAACCCTAAATCCTAAACCCTAAACCATATACCCTAAAACGTAAACCTTAAACCCTAAAAACTAAAACCTAAAACGTAAACCCCAAACCCTAAACCCTAAGCTTTAAAGCCTAATCCCTAGACTCCAAACCCAAAAATCTAAGCCCTAAAGCCTAAACCGTAAATACTAAACCCTAAACCCTATACCATAAACCCTAAACCCAATACCCTAAACCCTAAACCCTAAACCCTAAACCATAAACCCTAAACCCTAACCCTAAACCCTAACCCTAAACCCTAAACCCTAAACCCTAAACCCTAAACCCTAAACCCTAAACCCTAAACCCTAAACCCTAAACCCCAAACCAAAAACCTTAAATCCTAAACCCTATACCCAAAACCCGAAACCCTAAATCGCAAACTCCTAAAAAATAAACCCAAAACATAAAAACCTAAACCCTAAACCCTAAACCCTAAACCATAAATGCCTAAAACCCAAAACCATAAACCATAATCCCTAAACCATAAAAGCTAAACACTAAGCCCTAAACCATAAACCCTATACCCTATAGCCTAAATCCTGAACCCTAGACCCTAAACTTTAGATCCTAAACCTAAACCCCAAACTCTAAATCCTGAGCCCTAAACCCCAAACCTTAAACCCTAAACCCTAAACCCTAAACCCTCAACCCTAAACACAAAATCCTAAACCATAACCGAATACCCTAAACCCTAAACCCTAATCCCTAAATCCTAAACCCTCCACCCCAAACTCAAAAACCCTAACCGCATACCCTACACATAATACCCAAAACCCCGAACCCTTAAGCATAAAAACCTACAATCCAAAGCCCTAAACACTAAATCGTAAACCCTAAACCCCATCCCAAAACCTAAAAGCCTAAGCACTAAACCGTAAAAGAAAAACCCTACACCTTAAACCTTAAGCACAAAACCCTAAAACCTAAACCCCAAACCATTAACCTAAACCCTAAACCCTATACCCTAATTCCCAAACCTTAAACCCTAAACAATAAACCCTAAACCTTAAAGCCGAAAGCCTACACTCTAAATCCTAAACCCTAAACCCTAAGCCCAAAACCCTTGGCCCTAAACCCTAGATCCTAAACCCTAAATCGTAAACCCTAAAAACTAAAACCTAAGACAAAAACCCTAAAAACTAAACCCCAAACCCTAAACCCCAAAGCCTAAACCCTAAGCCTTAAAGCCTAATCCCTAGACTCCAAACCCTAACCATAAGCCCTAAACACTAAACCCTAAATCCTAAAACCAAAATCCTAAACCCTAAATTGTAAAGCCTTAACCCTATACCCTAAACCCAAAACCTTAAATCCCAAACCCTAAACCCTACACCCTAAACACTAAACCCCAAACCCTAAGCAATAAAAGCAAAAACCCAACCTTACACCCCAAACAATAAACCCTAAACCCCATCACTAAACTTGAAACCCTAAATACTAAACCCTAAACCCATTCACCTAACCCTAAACCCTAAACCATAAAATCTAAATCCTAAACCGTAAACCCTAAACCAAAAATCCAAACCACTAAACCTTAAACCCTAAACCTTAAAGCCTAAAGCCTATACCCTAAATCCTATACCCTAAACCCTAGACCCTAAACCCTAAACCCTAAGTCCAAAACCGTATACCCTAAACTGCAAAGTCCTAAAATATAAACCCAAAACCCAAAAACCTAAACCCTAAACCCTAAACCATAAAAGCCAAAAACCCAAAACATAAGCCCTAATCCCTAAACCCAAAAAACTAAACCCTAAGCCGTAAACCATAAACCCTAAACCCCATAGCCTGAATCCTGGACCCTACACACTAAACCCTAAATCCTAAAACCTAAATGCCAAAACCTAAACCCCAAACTCTAAATCATGAAACCTAAACCCCAAACCCTAATCCCAAAAACTTAAACCCTAAACCCTAAATCCTAAACCATTAACCCTATACCCTAAACTATCAACCTTGGTCCCTAAATCCTAAAACCTACACCCTAAACTCAAAAACCCAAACCCTAAACCGAAAACCCCAAACCGTGAAGCATAAAAACCTATAACACAAAGCCCTAAACCCTAAATCGTAAACCCTAAAACCCATCCCTAAACCCGAAACCCTAAGAACAAAGCCCTAAACAAAAAACCCAAAACCCTAAACCATAAACACAAAACCCTAAACCATTAAGCTAAACCCTAAACTATAATTCCTAAACCCTAAATCCTAAACTATAAACCCTAAACCTTAAAGCTAAAAGTCTATACTCTCAATCCCAAACCCTAAACCCTAAACCCTAAATCCCAAACCCTAGACCCTAAACCCTAAATCCTAAACCCTAAACCCTATACCCTAAACCCTAGAACCGAAACCCTATAAACTAAAACCATTAACCTAAACCCTAAACCCTAAACCCTAAACCCAAAACAATAAACACTAGACCTTAAAGCCGGAAGCCTACACCCTAAATCCTAAATCCTAAACCCTAAACCCAAAACGCCAAACCCTAGACCCTAAACCCTAGAACCTCAACCCAAAATCCTAAACCCTGAACTCTATACCCTAAAACCTAAACCCTAAGAACTAAAACCTAAAACATAAACCCTAAAACCTAAACCCCAAACCCTAAACCCTAAGCCCTAAAGCCTAAACCTTAAACCTAAACCCTAAACCCTAGACCCTCAAACCTAAACCCTAAACCCTAAACCCCAAACCCTAAACCCTAAACCACAAACCCAAAACCTTAAATCCTAAACCCTATTCCCTAAATCCGAAACCCTAAATTGCAAACTTCTAAAACATAAACCCAAAACCCAAAAACCTAAACCCTAAACCCTAAACCATAAAAGCCTAAAACCCAAAACCATAAACCCAAATCCCTAAACCCTAAATACTAAACACTAAGCCCTAAACCATAAACCCCAAACCATATAGCAGAAATCCTAGACCCTAGACATTGAACACTAAATCCTAAAACTGAAACCCTAAACCTTAACCCCAAACCCAAAATCCTTAACCATAAACCCCAAACCCAAATCCCTAAACCCTAAACCCTAAACCCAAAATTATAAACCATAAACCCTATACCCTAAACCCTAAACCCTTATCCCTAAATCCTAAACCCTACACCCTAAACTCAAAAACCCTAACCCCATACCCTACACCCTATATCAAAAACCCTAAACCCTTAAGCATAAAAACCTACAACCCAAAGCCCTATACCTAAATCGTAAACCCTAAACCCTAAACCCCATCCCTAAACCCGAAAGCCTAAGCATTAAACCCTAAACCATAAACCATAAACACAAAACCCTAAAACCTGAACCCCAAACCATTAACCTAAACCCTAATTCCCAAACCCTAAACCCTAAACAATAAACCCTAAACCTTAAAGCCAAAAGCCTACAACCTAAATACAAAACCCAAGACCCTAAACCCCAATCCCAAGACCCTAAACCGATGACCCTAAACCCTAAATACTAAACCCTAACTATACCCTAAACCCAACAAACTAAACCCAAAAAACACAAACCCTAAAACATAAACCCTAAAACCTAAACCCCAAACCCTAAACCCAAAGCCTTAAAGCCTAATCCCTATACTCCAAACCCTAACCATAAGCCCTAAATCCTAAAACACAAATCCTAAACCATAAACCCTAAACCCTATATTGTAAACCCTAAACCCTATATTGTAAACCCTAAACCCTATACCCTAAACCCAAAACCCTAAACCCTAAACCCCAAACCCCAAACCATAAAAGCAGAAATCCTAAACCCTAAACCCTAAACCCCATCACTAAACCTGAAAACCCTAAAGTCTAAACCCTAAACCCATTAACCTAAACCCTAAACCCTAAACGAAAAATCCAAACCACTAAACCTTAAAGCCTAAATCCAATAGCCTAAATCCTAAACACTAAACCCTAAACCCTAAACCCTAAGTCCAAAACCCTATACCCTAGACTCGAAACCCTAAATCGTAAAGTCCAAAATATAAACCCAAAAACCTAAACCCTAAACCCTAAACCATAAAAGCCTAAAACCCAAAACCATAAACCCTAATCCTTAAACCCAAAACACTAAACCCTAATCCCTAAACCATAAGCCCTAAATCCCATAGTCTAAATCCTGGACACTAGACACTAAACCCTAAATCTTAAAACCTAAACTCCAAAACCTGAACCCCAAACTCTAAATCGTGAACCCTAAACCATAAACCCTACACCCTAAACTCAAAAACCCAAACCCTAAACCCTAAACCCCAAACTCTGAAGCATAAAAACCTATAACCCAAAGCCCTAAACCCTAAATCTCAAACCCTAAACCCCATCCCTAAACCTGAAACCCTAAGAACTAAGGCCTAAACGAAAAACCCTAAACCCTAAACCATAAGCACAAAACCCTAAAACCTGAACCCTAAACCATTAACCTAAACCCTAAACCCTAAAGCCTAATTCCTAAACCCTAAACCCTAAACAATAAACCCTAAACCTTAAACCTGAAAGCCTATACCCTAAATCCTAAACCCTAAACCCTAAATCCCAAATCGTAGACCCTAAACCCTAAATCCTAAACCCTAAACCCTATACCCTAAACCCTAAAACCTAAAACCTAAACCCTAAAAACTAAAAACTAAAACATAAACCCTAAAACCTAAACCCTAAACCCTAAACTCTAAACCCCAAACCCTAAACCCTAAGCCTTAAAGCATAATCCCTAGACTCCAAGCCCTAACCCTAAGCCTTAAACATTAAACCCTAAATTCTAAAACCTAAACACTAAACCATAAATCCTAAACCCTATACCGTAAACCCTAAACCCTACTACCCATGGCAGCGGCACATGGCTGATGCCCATGTGTTGTAGAGCCTGCTGCCACAAACTAACCATGCACCTACCATGCACCACCCAAGCCAATCCCTCTGCCCACTTGCCATGCACCACCCATACACCCACAGCCCTCACCCCCGTGTACAGACCCGTGCCCCCATGCCCTGTAGCCCATACTCCCGTACATAAGCCCCCACCTTTAAGCCCAATACCTATGGCCCCGCACAAGTATGCCCGCCCTATGCGTCATAGGCACGCTGCTCCACACTCCCTACTCGTGCCCCCGTCCCATGTCTCACACCCTCCTAGGCGCAGGCCCATGCCTCCGCAGACACTGGCCTGTGCCCATGCCCTATGCATGTGTGCTGACCCGCAAGCGAGTCCATGCATGTGCGCTAGCCAATAGGCTAGGCCGTGCATGCGCATGCTGGCTAGCAGGCCAGCCTACACATACCCACGCACCATGTGCTGCCTAACTTTCCCACTCACTGCCCATGCGTCGCACACCCATGACCCTGTCCTGTACATTTTGGCCCAATCACTCCAACAAGGGCCGAAATTGGTGTTCCCCTAGCTTGATGGGTGAAGAAATTCTCTATTCACCCACTTAAGACCAAAAAACCCCTTTTTTTACTATGGATTCTCTCTCCCAAGAACCCACTTTTTACCCATTGGATAAAAACCTTCCCCCACCCATTTTGGTCTGAGAACCTTTTTTACCCAGTGTATAAAAGCCCTATCCCCCCACTTTAGGCAAGAACCCTTCTTTCATCTGTTGGATAAAGATGTTCCCTCTTTCCCATTGGCCAGAAAAACTTATATATACCCCATCCTTTGGATTTGACACACAAAAACGTCCCACCTCACTCCATTGTAGTGAAACTTTCCTCCCCTCCCCCTCTTGATTTTCTTTGTGTCTTCAGAGCGATCTTCTTCGGGATTTGAAGATCTTCATTCCAAGTCCTTAGCTCATTCCAGTTTTTACCAAAAGTAGTGTGTTCCTCAACCCCCTCTATTTAGTGTTCTTGAGTTTTACCAGAAATAGAAACCCCCCTTTGAGGTTCTTCAGGTCTACAAAGAGATCTTTGTTAAGATCCAGAACTCTATTCGGATCTTCAAAATGTTCTTCGGGACTTTGAAGATCTTCAATCCATTTTTAGGTCATTCCATTTCTTTCCAAAAATAGCAGTCCTAGTGGAAGCCCTGTCAGAGTTCCCCTGGAATTTTTGTAGAAATAGCCATTCCTAGTAGAAGCTCTACTGAAGTGCCACCTCAGCCTAGCCCTCCCCTAGCCTAGAAGCTTTGCCAGAGTGCCACCTCATCCTAAGTCCAGAAATAGCCTTCCCTAGCCGAGGCATTGTCCGAATCCAAATCCTGAAATAGCCTTCCCTAGCTGAAGCTCCGTCTGAATCCAAATCTAAAAGTAACCGCTCCTAGCCGAAACCCTATCCGAATACCATCACAATCAGTATCTCTCATGAAAGAAAGTTAGAGGTCAAGACTATCTTCCCCAAAGCTAGGAGAATCCGAAAGGTAGTCCTAGCTGTACTAATCAGGGACCCACCCGTTGACCCAAAACAGGGGTTAAGTTCTGGTATAACTTCTCAACCAACTTATCAGAATGTAGACTTTATATAGACCTTGTTTTAGTATATATAGTAGTTTAAATTCAGTCAATGTAAATATATGTGATAACTTAGCCATGCATGTGGAATAGGAATAATCATGAAAATGGTCGTTCTTAAGCATCTAGTAGGAAGACCGGTTGAACTGGGCAAATTGGGTGCCTAACACCTACCCAATTCTATAACCTAACACTTACCCTAAATCTTTGGACCAGACCAATTTTTTGGACCTTTTCTCTAGAATTGGGCCCACCCCCAGGTCCTAGGCCCATAATCCTAGGTGGCAACTCCAAACCCTTTTGTATGATCTCGATCTCTGTATTGGACCATCATCAAATCCTTGTCTCGAATGATGAACTTTATAATCTTGTGAAATAGGCCTCCACGTATCTCCGAGCGGCGATACGGTGGTGTGGGGCTTGCAAGTAAAGCACACATGACACACCCCTCTCTTGTTAAAAAAAGGAGAGGAGAGTGGACGAAATCGATGCCCTACCCCTTTTCACAATGAGGGCGGAGGCATCTCCGGCCGCTACCCTCACAAATCGACTACAGGCTTGATAACTAGCTTGATGCTTTTGTTAGGATATTCAGGCTGGTTGACTTAATAGCGTGAGCAAACTTGATGTAATACCTTACTTTTTAAACCCGGTCTGATTTCGCGGTTGAACCGGTTTAACCATGCAGGAACCGAACCAGAGGGAGTTAGAGCGGGTTCCTTATGGGCTATGATGGCACGGGTGACCTTAAACACCGGCTGGCCCGACAAGTCTGAGCCAGTGCCAGAAGAGACTGGAGTGCCCAAGCCGTGTACATGCACCTACCATAAGGCCATGTACGGATAAAGAAGGTATTATAGCCGTATTTCAAGGTATATACATATGCTACATCGTATGCCAGGGGTGGGGTTCGCGCCAGGCCCGAACTGGGTCAAAATCCCAAGTTTTGGCCCTCAGGTGGGCGGACAGGTGGGTGCACCCACCCACCTGAGTGACCCATCCATGTACACTGTTCACTTATTTAGGAATTATATATATAGCTTTATGATTTTCTTTTCTTTCCATTTATGACCCTCGTACGTTGGTGAGGATAGTAAAGAGGAGAGAGAAAAGAAAGGGAAGAAGAAGGGAAGAGAAGGAAGAGGAAGAAGAGAAGGATTTCAGTGGCGCCGAAGCTTGATCTTCCCATTTCGGCGCCGGAAGAGTGATCTTCAACTCTAGATCTACATTTGGAGGTAAGCAAAGTCGAGTTCTTTGAACATTCACCATACCCAAGCTTTAAACCCTTGATTCGAGTAGGGTTTCTTGAGATATTGTAAATCCCATTTAAAATGATGAATCTAAGGTTTAATGGATGATTTATGTGTTGATCTTGAAGGATTTGAAGAGGTATTAACAAGGTGGAAGAAGCATTGTGGGTTTGAAGTGATTTGGAGGGTTTGTAGTCGTTCTTGAGCAAAGAAGGTAAGATGGTTTCCCATCACTTGAATCTAACCTAGATCTAGGTTAGAACCATCCTATAGGACCTTGAAGGTGTGAAGAATGGGTTGGGAAAAGCCCCATTTGAATCCCCAAAGAATGGTGGAAGTTGGGAAGAAACAGTGTCTTTTCCGCCAAGACCGGTGGGTGGCACCGGTGGGCCCCTACCCGCCTGTGGCACCCACCTGAGAGGGCAGGGGCCTTCTGGCTCAACCGACGGGTGGAACCGGTGGGCCCAATCGGTGGGCCCCTAGCCGAACCGGTGGGTGGACCGGTGGGCCAGATAGCCCACCTGTCTGACCCACCCGTGTGGCCCCGAAGGTGATCCTTATGTCCGATTGAACCCGAATCGGACGTGTGACCTTCTTTTAACGTTCTAAACATGATTTTATCATCTAATATTGTTAATTTTGATCCTAAAATGGTGAAGTACTAACCCCACTCAATTATGTTAGGTTCACCAAATCCTACCCGATTCGCACCAGATCTCACTCGTACCGAACGGGAATCTTTGTACGCTACAGGTAAGTGGGGAGAGGACGTTTGGCCTTGTTTCAAGCCATTGTTTGGCATTCATTTAATTATATCTAGTCTAGTCATGCCATCATTAATATGCTATGTAGATTAGTCATTCCTCACAGTGTGATGCATATGTGCTATGTTTACTTTCTAAATGCCAATTGAATGAGATGTTTATATGTTGAATATGGACATCATGGTGCATGATGCATTGATAGACTAGATGCCGTAGTTGGCTTGGAAACGAGTGCATTGGTGGCCCGTGGAATGGGACACGGAGGCACTGTGCAATCGTACTATTGTCATATAGGAGCATGCGGTATTAGGATTTTCACCATCCCGTGCTACGACCCTTCCCAACAGGGGTTAAGGTGTTGGGTTATCATTTGGGGGGAAGCAGTGGTCACGGTTTTCGGGTCACTGTGGCGGTTAGACATAACGCCCGGCGGGTCATGTAGGACAGCCGGTAACCCCGGTGGTACATTCAAGAGGGCCAATCGTACTGCTTTTAAATTGCTGGAGTCAACACCTTTATTTTCAGTCATTTACATTTCTGTTGAGAGCCGGTGGATGGCATTTTCTTTACTTTTCCGAGTACTCACTGTGGGCCTTCTCTGACAGCCCTATGGGCGTATCGCGGGAGGGAGTTCGCAGCTCGTACCCG
Source organism: Macadamia integrifolia (assembly GCF_013358625.1). NCBI lineage: Eukaryota > Viridiplantae > Streptophyta > Magnoliopsida > Proteales > Proteaceae > Macadamia > Macadamia integrifolia. Next base: position 95,850 of record NW_024868320.1, on the reverse strand, counting down.
GAGTATACGCGCACTGTGGCTGTAGTAGCACTAAAACCAAGGACTTAGTAATGTTGCTTAGGTGGATGTGATTTAAAATGTATAGCATGGCATGTAATGCATATGATGGTGTTTTGATGTGTGGACTGCTGTGTGGTCCATCTTACCACTTACTGAGCTAGTGAACTCATCCCACGGGTACCCCCTTTTTAGATGATTTTGCAGGTCATACATCTGAGGAGCACGGGGTGGGTCCCACAGTCGAGTTTCCTGAAGAGGACTGGTGGACCCCTGAGGAGTTAGAGCACGGCACTGACTGCTCGTGCGAGAGTTGTGCTGCGGGACAGCAGTTCTGAGGCCGAGCTGGGCTCCACCTTTGAGGCCGTGCCGAGCTCCACTTCTGAGGCCGAGCTGAGCTCTACTATGTGATGCCGAGTTGGGCTCAACCTTTGATGCCGAGCTGAGCTCTAGCCTTGTTGCCGAGCTGAGCTGTGTACTTTGATTATTTTGATGAATTGCTTCCTCGACTGCTAATACAACCCAAGTCTTTGCTCTTATTGGACAAAAAGAGAAACATCTCAAGTTTCTTGAAGCTTAATTGCACAGTCTACAACAAGCTCCACCTCAAGTAGCAACATCCAGTCGACAGCAACCTTTACCTTTGGCAGTTCCTACTATGTCCTCACAGGATCCTTTTGCCATATATGCTACCCCGGCTTCTCCGGTAGTTGCTTCTCCTAGATCCTTCTCACTTTAAGAACTGAAGGCACTACAGCGTCAGCGACGTAATCTGAAGTCCAAGCCACAGTTGAAACCAGTCCCCTTAGACAAACCTTCTCCTCCACCCTTTCACCCATACCCTATGACTGTAACATATCCTGCACCATCACCACCTATTTCTACATATCCATCACCTTCACCTTCACCTCCTCTAACTAAGAACAAATATCCTCCCATAGGTGCCATAACTCCTTCTGGTGATGAGGTGTTAACTGATCTTCTCACCACCCTAGCCCTTCACGACCCTACCCCTCGTCCCTCTTTCATGAATACAGGCCCAGATCCACCTCCTATTCCTTATCCTGCACCTCCAAATGTTGAAGAGATGGATGGTGATCAGGATGATCCCATGTTCCATAATCCTGAACCTCAACCTCCTCCTACCCCAACTTATGCTCCATTTTCAAACCAAGATCCTAAGCAGTTCTTTACCTTGGATGATGTCCCTGTCTCAAAATGGGCATCTAAGTTTGCTGACTTTCATGCCTGGATTAATGCTGAACTTCTTCAAGAAGGTGCTACTTCTGTCAGTGTTCTGACTAAGTTTGTTGCTTGCCTTCAAGGCAAACTCAGAGAATGGTATTTAGCACTTGGTGGGTACAGACAACTACAACTTGTTCAACTTCCTGAAGGCCAGTTCATCACAGTTCTATATCAAGAATTTCTTGGTCCTGTCTCGAATGATATTACAAAGGCTCGTGAGGAGTTTTTACAACTGAAGTGTTGTTCTTTAGCTCGTCCAGATCTTGACAAACACTTCTCCCGCATGACAGACAGATTCCATAAAATTGGTGGCCTTGATGATGAGAACCTTAAGCAGATCTTTTTGAACTCCCTTCCAGAACCTCTTGGTGCTGATACTCTCCAATTTCTCAGCAACCAGAACATCACCTTGGCATCTTGCAGTATCGGATCTCTGTATAGCTTTGCTCTTACAGCTCTTGACAAACTCTGTAATGTCAAGAAAATCTGAAAGGAATTACAATCAAAATCTGACAAGGTCGCTTCTGCTTGTGATACTTCTTGGATGAAGATCAAGTGTAAAGGTTCTGATCACTCTTGTGATTGTCCTACAAAGAAGCCATTCCATCATAAGAAGTTTTTTCACTCCTCCCAGAAGCACAAGAAACGGTTTCCTTTTAAGCCTTCTCGGTTTAAACGGTTTAAACCTCATTGGAAATTCCTCCGGAAAAAACAGTTTCGTGGGAAGAACAAGAATACTTCTTGCTTCATCTGTGGAAAAGATGGACATTTTGCTAAGAATTGTCCTAATAGTCGCAAGAAGGAAAAAGTGCTCCATATGCTTGCTTCCCTCCATCATGTTGATCTACAAGATGCTGACCTTGAGTCTCTGTACTCTCTGAATGCAGAACCCACTGACCTCTCCTTATTTGCTATTGACTATCCTGATGATGTTACTCCAACAGAATCAGACCCAGAGTCTTCTTTTTTCGAGTCCGAGGATTCTGATCCCCTCTACCAGGTTATTCCTTTCCTTCCCCCAAGTCATACACCTCTTCCCTATCAGTCTATCACCCTACCTCATGCTGCAGTAACCCTAATCCCTGAACCTTATGCTAAACCAGTTCGTCTAATAGCCTTCCTTGATACAGGTGCTGCAACAACCATCCTGTCTCCCAAGGTCCTCCCAAACTATTTCTGGAAACCTCAAGAACCGCCTCTTCCCTTTTTAGCAGCTAATAGTGAAACTTTCTATATCACCCTTGTCACCAAACAACCCATTAAAATCCAAGTTCTTCCAACCCTTTCATTCACCCATGTTATGTTAGGCTCCCACTGTCCGGGTAAAGATCTCATCATAGGTTTTGATGTCCTAAGTCATCTACCCCTTAAATGGACACCCCATGGTCTTGTGTATAAACAACAACTTCTCCCTTGGTCCCCTTTTTCTAACATATTTCTTACAGGAACAGATACAGGTCCTACTCTGTTTGATGAATTTAAAGGAAAACTTCTGCAAACTTCCTATGCAGACTCTCACACTGAGTTCCTGACCAAATGTACTCATCCCCTCTGGCAGAATTCCAAGTTCTTCATCTCCTTACCTTTTAAGAAGAATGAAGATGTCAATCCAACAAAAGCCAGTCATCCAGGGATGACCCCAGAACATTTGACACTTGCAGTACAAGAACTTCAACAACTCCAAGCTCAAGGATTGTTAGAACCAACTGTGTCTCCATGGGCATGTTAGGCATTCTATGTGAACAAAAGAACAGAATAGATCCGTGGTAAGATGAGAATGGTGATAAATTATCGGCCTTTGAATTTCTTTCTGGCTGATGATAAGTTCCCCTTACCAACTCGCCCGGCACTATTACTTCAATTAGCCTCTGCAACTATCTTCTCCAAGTTTGATCTTAAAGCAGGGTTTTGGCAACTTGGGATTTTCCCTGAAGATAGGCCGAAGACAGCCTTTGGTGTCCCTGGTTATCATTTACAGTGGACAGTTATGCCGTTTGGACTAAAGACGGCTCCATCAATATTTCAGCGTGCCATGATGCAGATATTTGCTCCCATTCAAGATCGTACCCTGATTTATATTGGTGACATTCTTCTGTTTTCATCTACACAGGCTGAACATCTTTGTCTCCTTCAGCACTTCCATCAGATTGTTCAAGACTATGGAATTATACTCTCCCCAAAGAAAATGCAAATTGGTGTTTCTACCATTGATTTTCTTGGCGTCACTATTACCAAAGGAAAATATGAACTTCAACCTCATATTGCTACATCTCTCCAGCAATTTCCTGAAGGTCCCCTGACAAAAAATCAGGTCCAGCAATTCCTCGGTATAGTTAACTACATGACAGAGTTTCTTCCTCAACAAATCAAACACACATCTGTGCTTCATCAGCTCTTGAGAAAGAAAGCTCCTCCTTGGTCTTTTGAACACTCAGCAGCTATCCAAACTTTGAAACAACTATCTACAAGACTTCCCTATTTACAGATTCCTTCTGATGGACGTCGTATCCTTCAAACTGATGCTAGTGACACTCACTGGGGTGCAGTTCTCCTTGAAGAAGCCCATGATTCCAAACGAACCATCTGTGGTTACAAGAGTGGATCGTTTAAACCATCTGAAACTCATTACCATTCAATGTTCAAAGAAATTCTTGCAGTTAGACGAGGTATTGAAAAATTCCAGTTTCATCTCATTGGACACAGGTTCCTTATTGAGCTGGATATGTCAAGTTTCCCTCGTATGCTTGAATTCCGAGAACGAACACTTCCCAATGATCAACTCCTACGATGGGCTCAATGGTTCTCAAAGTGGTCTTTTGACATCAAACACATCAAAGGAAAAGAAAATGTTTTGGCAGACTTCCTTTCTCGCCCCACTTCTACCTTTTCTGTAATCCCAATCCTTTACCCATTAACACCAGGTGCCTCTACCTCATCTTCCTCCCAGCCACAGCTTCAACCTAGCCATAACCTTTGCTGTGCTATACCTCCCCACCTTCCTCCTGAAATCCTTCATACCTTAACCTACAAAGCAGTCCTTAACTACAGTAAGCATACAGCTATTCAGCTTTTAGCAATTGCCCTTCGACAAGAAGGTCTATTTCTTACTGGTTCTACTTTTCACCCAAACTTCCCCTACCTTACACTTTTCACCTTTAACTCTTTCTATGATTTACAAGAGTTACCCTCTATCTTTAAGTGTGTTTTCTGGCACTTATGTACAGCCTATACCATAGCAGTATGTTTCCCTCTCCAAGCCATCCAATCTATATGTATGCCTTGGTGGTCTCCTCTCAATCCACACCGCCCAAACCTGACCATCTTCCAGTTTCTCCAGCTCTTTGCTCCCATAGAAACCTGGTTTCATCTTTTCACCTCTTTACTCCCACCATCTGATCCTCCTGAGCTGACTATGCATTATACCACCATCCTATTCCATCGCCCTCCAACCATCCTCCAAACAACTGATCCTCCAGACAACCTACACCCCTGCCATTACATACACTACACAATAGATGATCATGTGTTTGGAACAAAGCCTTATGCACTCTTTCCCACCAGAAAGCAACACAGTTCTGAATGGAGACAGTTTCTTCATTCTATGTGCAGAGTCAATGACATCCAGCCCTATCAAGTTCCAGCTTCCCTTCTACATACCACAAATACAGCATGGGAACTACATCAGACTGGTCAACTTCCTTGTTCTCATCTTTCTCCTCTGATGGATGCCTATGATGATTGGCTTGTTGATAAAGCTGCGTTCTACCCAGACAGCAGTTCCTCTGTTCCTGATATAGATTAGTATAAGTGTAAATGTATGAATGTATGAGTGTGTATGTATGAATGTATGTATGAGTGTATGAATGTATGAGTGTGTATGTATGAATGTATGTATGAGAGTATGTGTATAAGTGTATGCCGTGTATGCCGACATACGGTCCCACATATCATGTGAAGTCCAGGTGAAGTCCATGTGACGGCCACATGTCTTTGGCCCCACATGTCCCTTGTATCTCTGGCTATTTAAAGCCCCTTATGAATGAAGTTTGGGCAGAGCCCGGTTATGACTTACACCCTGAGACAGAAAATGGTATTAATTTTCTTGTCAACTATCCGGAGGGAACTTTTTTCTTGGAGTCTGTGGATGCATCTAACCAATCACAAACAGCTAAAATATTATTTAAGCTACTTGATGGTAAGGTTGAAGAGATTGGAGAAGATTATGTGGTTCAAGTAGTCTCTGATAATGCTGCCAACTATGTTGCAGCAGATCGACTACTAATGGAGAAAAGGAAGAGGTTGTTTTGGAGTCCATGTGTAACTCATTGCATAGACATTATGATGGAGGAAATAGGCAAATTGCGCTCTTATATGTCTGTTATATCGAAGGGCAGGAAATTAACTACATTCATCTACAGGCACACTCGCCTTCTTAAAACTATGAGGCAAAAAACAGGGGGAGACGTAGTGAGGGCTGGAGTGACTAGATTTGCCTCTTCCTTTTTAACACTCCAGAGCTTATACAAGTACAAAGAATCTTTGAAAAAATTATTTGTTGATGATGGAGAATCTAAGCTTGCATCTACAGAGGCAGGGAAGAAAGCTTCTGAGACTGTGTTTGCTACAACATTCTGGAATGGTGTGATAGATTGTACAAGAGCATCATAGCCTATTCTTCAACTCTTGAGGATTGTAGATGGTGATGAGTTGCCTGCTATGCTTAAAGTATATATGGCAATACAAGTGGCAAAGAAGAACATAAAAAAAAAAAATTTAGAGACAATGAAAGGAAATGGAAGAAAATCATAGCAATTGTTGATCACCGTTGTGAGACTATATTGAATGGATGTTTAGCTACATTTTCCTCAATCCAAACAAGTTCTTTAAGGCAATAGCAGATAATCCAGATAATGAGCTAGACTTAGCTCAAAAAGCAAGTGATGCCTTCAATAATGTTCTTGCAAGGTTGGTGCCTAATGAGACCTTGTAAGATAAGATCATTGTCCAAGTTGACAAGTATACCACTGTTCAAGGAAGTTTTGCAAAGGACATGGTGATTAAACAAAGGGACAAGTTGAATCCTAGTAAGTATATTTCCTTTTAAAGTTCTAATTAGAACTTTGTATGTTGATTTTTTATTTAACCTATTTTTTTAATATTATATATTTATAGTCTCATGGTGGTCTCGACATGGAAGTACTGCTCCTGACCTTTCAAAGTTTGCATTGCGCATACTTGGTCTTTGTTGCTCATCTTCTGGTTTTAAGCGCAATTGGAGTACATTTAAATTTGTGAGTATTGACTATTGAGTTCTAGGTACTTGTACTTCACTTAATATGGTTTTATTGAAGATAAGTAGATAATCTCATATTATTAATGTTTTTTAGATTCACACCAAGAAGAGGAATAGGTTAGAGCATCAATGGTTAAATGATATTTTCTACATTCAGTATAATCGCCGATTTGAGAAAGGTTCCAAGAAAGAAAAGAACAATGCAAAAACTACAATCCATTGTTGCTCGATGAGCTTAATTGGAGTAGTGAGTGAATGATTGGTGAATCAGAGGATGAATTAGTTCATCCTGAGAATGATCTCACATGGAGAGATGTTGATAGAGCACTTGGGGCATCTTCATCATAGCAAGGCCATAATAAACCAAGGAGGGCTCCAACATCTGCCAGTGGAACCAATCTTTGCTATACCCAACGTGATAGGAGGGTTGAGCTTGAGGATTCTTCAGATGAAGAAGTGGATGAGATGAGTGAAGAGGATATTCATGATGATAAAAACATTGAGGATGATTATGGCATAGCTCCAAATTGTCACACCCCGCCTCCACTCACCTGAAGGCTGGCGACATGGACATGCACACGGGTCCACCATCCATCCAGGATCCACGACGCAGTACTTTAAGTTCATAAGATTATGAAATGAATTCTAAAATCACATACTTATAATATAAACAAACTATATATCAACTGGTGATTTCTATTAATATTTACCATATTTACACAAAAGAATGTTTTCACATCTTAATCATAATTACAGTTATGCCCCCATAGGGCTACATCTGTTAAGTACAAAAAGAATAAAAAATAGAAGATGATACTCCCATCCTCAGAGTGCTCCAAATACACAATCATCGCACACGCATCCATCCTCGTGTGCAACCAGCTCCTCATCCTAGAGCTCACCTCCGCAGAGAGCCGGGACCTCGATTACAGTTTCCAAAGGATTTTCTGAATCAACATCTAAAAAGAGGCAACAACAGGGGGTGAGCTTCCACGAAGCCCAGTGAGGGTAACACACACAAGAAATCATGACAATCCAAGAAAATGCAACAGTATGAATATTCATGCCCGACCACATCAATATGAATGCAATTATGTGAGTGCAATGACATGATCCATTTATTATCAAGCAATTCTAAGCAACAATTTCTAAGTCCAAAGTGGGTATAAGTGCTACTGCAACGTAGGTATTATCCCCAGTCATGAATGTACGTTATCAGTCCCCAGGGATACTAGCTAGTTTCGAGTCAAGAGCGTGCCGGTTCCAGAACCACAACGTTCCCCCGTAAACCCCTACTAATAACCCTCCCATGATACCACTACATCGAATCCAACATCGCATGTAGGGTATACCCGTCACCGAATCAAACATCGCATGAGGGTCTGTCACGATGCTTGCATCTTCGCACCTCAGTCACCGGAAATCGTCCCCAACCACGGATCGTAGGACGAGAGGATTAGCCAATACGTAAACCCTTATTGGCAAGGGTTGTAGCACCATGGTGGTTATCCTAGCCCAATGCATTCTAATATGCCACAACACAATTCAATCACACTCACACACTCACAGACACCTTGAGCATGTAGTGCCGCCGGCACCAACCATTGGCCACCCTGCACCCCAATCATACACACAGACACACACACACACACCTTGAGCATGCAGTGCCACCGGCACCAACCGTTGGCCACCCTGCACCCCAGTCACACACCCACACGCACACATGCACCCTTAGCACGCAGTGCCACCGGCACCAACCGTTGGCCACCCTTCACCCCAGTCACACACACACACGCACACATGCACCCTTAGCACGCAGTGCCGCCGGCACCAACCGTTGGCCACCCTTCACCCCAGTCACACACACACACACACACATGCACAATCATAATCCACATTCTCATGCCACATCAACACCATATATAAGGAATAATATAATAATATGCAAAATGATAAAATTCATTCACATATGCATTATGATGCAAGCATTCCATAAAACACACAAAATCCCCTCACCTCGTGTTCTAGATGGCAGTAGATAGTTGATGGTTTCGTGTTGCATGTCCCCGTCACTTCTCGGTTCCACTCCTAGGATACATAGTGTTTTTAGGTTATTCGGTTATTCATAGAGGAGTGGGACACTAAGACTCGTGCCCCAATTAAAAGGATTAAATTAACTTTAAAATGGTTCACCGGTGGATGCTCACCGGTGGATGAATCCGAATGGAATGCACATCCTGTAATATTTTCATTGGTGGATGGTTCCTACCTTCACCGGCTGGCCGGTGACCATCTGTCGGTGAAGGTAAAATTGGGGTTTTCTTATCCAGATCAGCCCTATTGGCCCTGTGGCCCCTGTGTATGGTGGTGGAAATACGTATTTTTCAGTGGGGTGTCATTTCCGAACTCCATTCCCCTTTCTCCTTCTTTTGTATAGTTTACAAATTGGGTTTTGTGATTTTAGGGTTGGTTTTTTATGTAGGGTATCCTCACACACTTCACTTAGCTTAGGTTTAGTGAAATTAGTGAGTGCATCAACATAGGGTTTCAAGATACATCCAATTTCCTCAATACACAAGTCTAGGTTAGGATACATTGGGGAAGACTTAGGTTGATCTCATGGAATGGTCATTAATGGCTCATGAGATCACTCTCACACACCATACCTAGGTTTAATTTCATTTTCCCCAACTTAGGATTAGGTTAAGGTGTTAGGTCATAGATGATTTGTTCAAATTCCCAAATCCTAGGGTTTTGGGTAGGGATTTCATAGGGATTTGTCCTTAAACCCAAGGTTGAGTGAATAACCTTGCCAATGTAGGTCCCTTACTCTAATTTCCCTCTCCCATTATGTAGTATTTATGGTTGGGTAGGTGGAATTTGGTTGGGTCTCCATTACTCCCAATAAAGAGTGAAATGGGAAGGAGAGAGAGAGAGATAGATAGAGATTTATGTGTGTGTGTGGAGAGATGAGCATATGGGCTTACCTCAAGAATGGAGCCCTAGCCTTCCTCCTTCCTTCCTCTCCTTCTCCTTCTCCTTCTTCTTCTTCTTCTCCTTCTCCTTCTCCTTCTCCTTCTTCTCCCTTTCCTTCTTTCTATTTTGGTAGGAGAAGAAATGTATGGTAAAAGCTCTATTTATAGCCACTTAAGTCCCACTAAGGGCTGTTTGGGGAATTAATGGGTTTTTACCCAATACCGTGTTATTCCGTTATTTGACACTAACGGGCCCACCTTAGGGTGTCCGAATACATTAATCTATTCCCCAATAGGTTGTACCAACTATTGGGGGTGGTTTGATGTGCATAGGTGCGAAGATCCCGGTCCCACGGTAAATTAACCCGTTTTCGGCCAGCATTCTCATCGGAGGGTGTTCACCGGTGGATGGACCATCAGCCGGTGAAGGCTGAACTGGTCACTTTGTATGGCGATTTCTCCTCTGTTTGAGTGGGGCCTTCTCTAGGGTTTCTAGTGTGTGTGAGGTTCAACTGACCTTTCCCTTCGGGTCCAGAATCCCTTCCAATTACTTAAGCATGTGTAGCAGGTGCAAGTGGGGTCGCCCTTCCTTCCTCGGCAAAAGACGGATGCAACCCAGTGCTCACTGGTACTGGTGTCCTCCGACGTCGCACCTGGACATTAAATAGGAAGTTTTAGGGTTCGGGTATAACACAAATGATGCAAGCCAGCAACAGAATGCAGATGAAGAAGAAGATTTTAATTTAATTACTGATTTAGACTGAAAGTCTTTGAGTGTTTGAACTTTGAAGTATTTTGAGTCTTGAAACTTTAAAGTTTTTTGAGTCCTTGAACTTTGAAGTATTTGACTTTCATTGTTTACTAAATTTTTAGCATTTTAGTTTATTTTATGTTTTTTCTTCATTAGAGTTTTTTAGATTGATTAAGAATCCCCAGGTTAGTCACTTCTCATCCATTTAATTTGGCATCTCGATTTTTACTTTCGATGTTAGTCATTCTCATCCATTTAATTTGGCATCTCGATTTTTACTTTCGATGTGTTTTAATTCTAAATTCTTAATTATTTCTTTGACAGGAGTAGAAATATAGTGGATGACCTTAGGGCTTAGGCGCTCATTATGGCATCATAGAGGTAAGTATAATAAATACTTGTATATTTTATGTCTTCTTTTCTTTATATTTATAATTTTGTTTCATAATTATGTATTTATATTATATGTTAATAAGTTATGATGATTGATGATTGAATATTGATGATTAATGATTATCTTATATTGGTATAAATATGAACCTTTAATATTTATTTAGCATATGAGTAATAGGATTCAACTAGGATTTGAGCCAAATAGATTGGTTTTATAAAAAAAATTACACAAGAACGCTTTAGTCAATAAGGCGACGCTTTATGCCCACCTTATCGTTAAGGTGCTCCGAAAGACCCTCAAATGCCTCCGTCGCCTTACTGCCTTAAAAACTATGTCTGGAATCGATCTCTGTATCCCCCTAGTAATTCTCATGAGACCCATAACTTGATCTGAACAATTGAACCCTCTAATAGGGACTCAAATTTATGGGAAGAGACCTTCCAGTGCAATACCAAAATTAACTTCGGAAGCTATCAAGCAATTCGCCTACCCACTTAAAGTACTTCTTCCTCCATAATCCAATGAATAACAAAAGCTACTAAGGATCCGCTTGTGAATTTGCGTCACGACGACCAAAATCATCAAATATCCGTGAAAATGAACCAACACCCCCAAGTCATGAATAACATCAGCCAACCATAGAAAGGGAGCGAGTTCAGAATCAAATAAATCAGATAATTCAAAAACAAACAATAATTAAGATTGCTATTAATCAGGAAATCCAGGATAGGATTGAAAAGACTAGCCTGGCAAACCCCAAAGCATCTAAGATCACTAATAGCCATGAAGCACAGGATTCTAGGGTTTTCTGATAAACGCGGAGCTCAGACAGACCCAGACAGACAAAAAGAGGAAACGTTGAGGCAAAGTAGAGTATTTATTTTCTTGGCACAAAGGTAATGTAAACAGAAGTACGCAGAGGGAGATGGTTTAAAAGAGAAGGGACACACTTACCGAGGAACCAAAAAGAAAAGAGAAGGAAGGCTGCCTTTCATCGGGGAGAAATCGCATTGCACCATGATGAGGAATTGAAGATTGAGATAAACGGCTCATCGCCGGTGTATGGTACAAGTGGTTCCATAATGAGGGTTCGATACACGTGCGATCATACAAGCGCCAGTATGCTATTACCTATACCCAAACACAAGCAATGCAAATACACCATGTTGCTCCATATCCCGTGTGCTTTATATGCTCTTGCACACACTCCCATTGGCCCACTGGTGTAGCTTATGGTAGACTGCTTTTTCTCCCTAATATTTTATAAATTACAATTGAGGCATACTACACATGTGAAAAACTATGTCCACGATACTAATATTTTATAAGGGAGAGTTTTCTATTTAGGAGCATGGCCGTATGCAATGGGAGCGCATCCAAAAGCATCAACAAGGGTGGAGGAATTTGGGCCTTCCATTGGGGTTGGGTGGTCATGTTGCCCCATCCTAAGTCTGGGCACAAACAGCACACTCCGGCATAAAGTCCTTTTTCTGAAGGAAAAAAAAGAAGCTCAATTACCATGTACAATGGGAATTATAATGTTATTTAGCATGAGCTGGAAACCATAAGGAGGATACAACAACAACAACAAAAAAACTTAGCCTTATCCCAACTAAATGGGGTCGGCTACATGGATTCGCAGGCATTTGAAAAAAAAAATGACCTTGGGGCATCCCACTCATGAACAATCGAAAACTCAGATCCTAGCCCTCCAGACAACCCTGTTAGATGCCATACTAGAGTGAAGACTTAATTTTTACATGTCTCTTCTAACTAACTCGTCAATGGTCATTTTTGGCCTGCCCAGCCCTTTTAGCTCTATATATCTGCATCTGGTCACTCCTCCATACTGGGGCATCCAAGGGCCTCCTTTAGACATGACCAAACCATCGTAATTGGCATTCTGTAAGCTTATCTTGAATTGGGGGCAACTCCTAAGTCTGATCTAACCTGGTCATTTCTTATTCTATCTCTCAGGGTTTTACCGCACATCCATCTCAACATCCTCATCTCAGCCACACTCAACTTATCTATGGTACGCTTCTTAACTGCCGAACATTCTGCACCATACATCATAGCTGGTCATAAGGCGAATGAGAAGCTCATATCATTAGTAGATAAAGAATGGTGAAAGGCCCGAGAATAAGAATCTTATTTCCTTTCTTTAAGTGGATTAAGTGGACGGACCTATCCCAATATCAGCCTAAAGGCTAGGTGAAGGTCTTAGTTGAACCCTAGAACTAAAGGCATCTCATCTGGCTTGTGTCTACATCTTGGTGAACGAAGGGCGTATGTGTCTTCTTTCAGCAGAAGGTGAGTATATCTACATCTAGCAGATAGGCGTGGTGGTAAGGCCTTCGGTCCCTTTATCTTCTATTTACCCTGAGTTTGATAGACGATGAGTAGGGAATCGCCATATAGATCAAGGCATTTCACTGAGAGTTCCAAAACTATTTGTAACTCAGCTATACACGCTGGGTATTCGGCCTCGTTGTTAGTGTAGGAGAAGTTTAACGGAGATCGGAATGTGAGCATTTTCTAATGATATGACTTTGTCTCCTACTCCTCTACCATTTTGATTAATTGCTCCATCAAAGTTTTGTTTCTAGGTTTCTTCCTTTGATTCTCAATCAACATCTTCTTCTGCAGCAAACAAGATCTCTTCACCGGGAAAGTCGTTCTAGCATGGTGATATAGAAGGAGGGCAGGTTGTGCCACAAAATGTGAAGCAACACCCTCCCTTCTGCCCCACCTTTTTTTTTTTTTTTTTTTTTTTTTTTTTTTTTTCAAAAAGAGATCCCTTACCCCCCACTTTAAAAAATGATGAACATGAAGTCCTAGAGGCAACAGGTACTATGGATCCTCTGACTCTCAATCGGGTTGCCTTCCTGGGTATCGCTGGTGTTTCCTGTAGATGGCGATGTGCCTCAAGATGGCCGTGTCATATCCCCATGCCAGTGGGGAATCCACTCCCAAGTCGCAACTCTGTGGCTTCTGGCCCATCCTCTAGGCACCTTTGGAAGGTGGGGAGTGTGACAACGTATCTCTTTCTCATCAACTTTTGATCTCTATATTCCTGATTTTTATGGTTGAAGCACCAGTACATCAGATGGAAAATTGTACCATTCATAGCATTCATCCCTGCCTACTCGCTTCCACACACCCCTTGAATTTTGAAATGATGTCCTTCCTTCAGTCGAACCCTGCTCCCACTTAGATAGAACAAGAGCCTTGCCATAACTGAAATAGGTATAAGGAGTCACTTTTCTCGCTTATATAGACCTTAGTTTCCACAAATCCTAATGCACTTCAAAGGCTAAAGAAAGCATGTAGAAATAATGGCGGAAGAGGCCTCCTTTTATTGCCCAACTAGAGTGAAACTATTGCCTTATTGCATGGTGGCATGTTGTAGAGCCTTATTTGATTGGGCCATTAATTGCTTTAGGTAATTATTGATACTAGGGATTCGTGAATCTAGACCCATGAGAGTGCAGCCCAAAGTATCTATGGTGTGTTGATGTACTTTGAATAGAGATCGGTTACTTGAGTATGGCGGTTTGGTATCCGTTCAATGATAGCATGAGATCCTCACTTCGATTCCGGGTGTCATATGTCTACATTGGTTGATGTCGACAAGGGATTAGTGGGTTTGATCAATCCGCACAAGTATGATAAGGTAGCTCGAGAGCAAAATCAGTTCTCAACTGCCGACCTTATTTTATAGCTAACATACTAAAAGTATGCTCTATGTCATTGAGTGTGATTATATTTGACTATGGACTGGCCTCTCTACACTCGTTACATTCTTGGAAGGTATAAAAAAGCATATGGGCAAAAAGTCAAAAAGAAAAGAGCTCTTTCATCCTTTCAGATAAGGCATCTCCTGCTAGGGCATCTATAATTCAACACAACTCAGGCTACCAGTGGGAAAACCTCCCTTTATTTTACTTAGGAGCTCCAATCTTCAAAGGACGTGCCCAGCTCATTAGACTCGCACTTATCAGATCTTCAGTTTCTAGTCCGAAGTTTATTATATAAGAGAGGGTTTACTGAGCAAATGGAATGTGGTAGTTGGAGACACCTGATTTTCTCACCCTCCCCCAGCAATGATGATATTCAGGATGTGGACGAGATCTACGCTGTCTTACATAAGAGGATTTGGTATTTTCAGAGAATACCTACAACTCTACCTAATCCAACCAAACCATACCCGAATTGTGGTATATGAGGTTTGCGTGCTATATATTGATGAATTGGTCCAAGTAATGTCCATTGGTGAGAAAGCAACATGAAACTAGTTGTCAAAATCCCCCAGTTGCCAGAAGGACATGATCCCTTCTTCACAAATCCCAATATTTTCCAAGCCAAAAAAGAGCCAACACCTAGGCCTTTGGATTGTACTCGAAAAGACGAATCCGATGATATATGGATAGTACTCAAAAAGACAAATCCGATGATGTATAGTACGCAAAAATTGGCCAGATCTCTCGCAATTGCCCCTGAAAGTCAAAATCTTAATTTGGGCCAAAAGACCCAAAATTATCATTTTGCCCCTACCTTTTTATGTGCCTATAAATAAGGCCCTTTCTCCATTCCCAAGACAAGAAACACACATCCCAAGGTTGTTGGAGAGCTCTAAATGTCAGAATAATACCTTATTTGCTTCCCTATGCACTCTCACTCCTCTCTCAGCTAAAGAATTCCTTTAAAATCCTGAGAATTTCCTTGCCTTAATTGGATACCAAAACCTCGAAATTCCAAATATACCAAAAAATCCCAAAATCCTAAGGAAGCCTTAGGAACCCCAAAATGCCCTTTTGAAGTTCCAAATTCATCAGACAACTCAAGATCACTAGCCTCAATTTTTGTGCTCAAAAATTCCAAATTTTCAAATATTAAAAAAAATATATCAACTGTTAGGAAGCCTTCCTACACTTTTGAAAAGTCTCAAAAAGCTCCAAATTCTCTATATTCCCTTAAATTCTCTTAAATTTACGAAATTCCTTGAAAATTGCCACTAAAAAATTCCCCCAAGCTGTGAAAGGTCATAAAATACCAAATTCTCCAAAAAAGGAAAGTAAATGGTTGAATCCTCCTTTTCCTATGTCGAAGGACACTAACTAAAGTTCGCATCCACAACAAGGGTCCTCTCCTCTCAAACCGAAACAAAGGTCAAGCTTAGGTATTATCTTTCAACTCAATAGACAAAATGTAGATCTTTAATATATATGTGGTAGTGTAAATAAGTAGTATAGAAATAACATAGGACAATGTGGTATAGGATTAATTGAGGAGAATGTTTGCTCTTTAAGCATCTAAGAGGAAGACTAGTTCTACCAGGTGGAGTGGGTGCTTAACACCTTCCCAACTCCGTAACTTGACACTTACCATTTATTTCTGGACCAAACCAATTCTTGTGCCCTTTTTTCAAGGATTGGGCTCACCAATTGAGTCCTAGGCCCTTATCCTAAGTGGTAACGCCAAATATTATGCATCCTCATCCCCATGTTGGCCAATAATATGCCATTATACATGAAAATCAATACCCAATTAAACAGAAATAGGCCCCTACATATTCCCCTAGAGAGGAATGCAACGGTTGTGGGGCCTATAGGAACGACGGATTGATTATCCTTATAGTGGTGCTTCGTTGGGGATTGATATCAAACCTCCGACACTAGATGCTATCAATAAATGCAAGAATATTCACCCCTTACCATCACTTGTATAAAAACATGTATGGCTAACCCATACATTGTTCTCAAAAGTAAAATCATCTAACGAGGGTGCCCCCTGTCGTGCCAGAACCCCCGAGGGGAACCGGCCATGCTTATGTGAAACATCGTATGAGGGCATTCTAGCTTGAACCACCTTGTATGTCTCTTGCATCACATTATGTGTATAACCAAATGATTGGGATATTGGTTAAAACCATATTGTCATGCAAACTAGCTTTGAATGTGCCATTTGTTTGTAAATAGATAATCTCCCAAAAGTTTTAAAGTAAACCATTTATGTGGGTCAGGCATGATTCCACATCCAAAGACTTCCCACCATTCTTGTGGACCCGTCAAGGTAAGCGGTTGACCCATGTTAGTCCAGTGTCTTCTCCATTTACCCAAAGTTGTCTCTCTTCTATCAATCACAAACACCCCCGATAAGTGTGGGCCCAATCACCCAATCCAGTCAACAATGATTCTTCTGTATTTTACCCCTTGTAATGTAGGGCCTGTCTTGCTTGGTTTAAAGGGGTCTCTTTTCCCTTCTTTTGGTCAGCTCATGTAGGATCAAATGGTGGAAATCTCCATTGAACTAAGAAGGAAATGAGAAGATCTACTAAATCCATCCTTACGTGCAGATCTTAGAACCATCTATAGCATTATTTTCCTTCGATAGACTTTGGACAGAACTTTCTGCCTTCGGTTATATAAAAAAGGAAAAAAATTATTAGTAACAAGTCGAGCAATAAACCATCCACACAGCTATTATTGGAGAATACTTGCTTAGATTTGTTTAAACCTGGCCTATCCAGTATTTTCTTTGCTACCGTGCAGTGAATTGAGTCTCTTAGAGTTGTTTTTTTATTTTATGCCCTTCATTGTACTAAGACATCTATGCATAGAAGTATTCCTGCTTAAGAGTACATAACCTACTAATTGAATATTATAAATAAAGGTAGTAGTCCATGATAGAACACAAGGTGAATCTATCGTGGCTCTTCTATTTGCAGGTACTGGTTTCAGATCCTGATTTATTTCAATAACATTCTGAAATGAAAAGAGTGAGGACTAATATGATAATATTTCCATCCTATATAAATTAAACGTGAAAGAGACTGAAAGATTTTTAAGACAACATCTAAGCATAAGAAAGGATTAGCAGTGCAAATAAGAAGTATGAGTACTATAAGTTCTAACAGCTAGAACCACTAAGTCAATTTGTGGGTTCTTACGGAATTGCAACAGATAAAATGGTAAAAGCAAAGTGCATTTTTCAAACTGTAACTTTTGAGGCAAACCTTCTTAGGCTTAAATTGATCAGTCAAAGAGAACTACATACCATGGTACTTTCATTATATGCTCATGAGGAATCCACCGGAATCCATCATCCTGTAAAGGCAGAACTCATCAAACAAACTTTAGAACATATGTCATATTATGAGTACAAAAAGGGGTGGAATTGCGATCATCTAACAAAGGCATTAAAAGAAAACAAGCTTGTAGGGAATATGCAACTATCCAGTCCAGTGATCCTCATCTAAGACTATACTTCAATACAAGAAATTAAGACAAAGCATTTGCTAAACTAGGGTTAACAATTTTAACTTCCCCCATGGTCATTAACAAAATTTATTAAAGTGAAATATTCAACTAAGAAAATGTCAATAAATGACTAAAATTTCTTCATTTGATATCCAGATATGTAGATATCAAAAAATACCATTGTCATCGCGGAAACACAAGGTGGTGGCCAGGCACCTAGGCGTCACCGTGTGTCAACTAGATGTGTATAGTGCATACTACGTAGGTTTTAGTATCTTATTGTTTTAAACCCTAAGAATGGAATAACAAGAAAAAGGAGGGGGAAAAACCTAGGTTCCGCCCAGACGACCAAGGTGGGAGCCGTTTTATGCAAAAAATAAGGCCAAATCATGCAGTAGTTACTCTTAAGTTTACTGCAATTGTTACACTCGTGCCTTAATCCGGTCTAATTTGAACTGTTTTGTCAGGCCTCGGATCGAAGATCGGAAGTATGATCGGGTTTTGGCTCATAATTGCGCATTACCGAGGGGGTAGAGATGACCCCACATGTTCATGCATTGCGTGCCTATATAACTAAAGGGGATTCATACCTTCAAATCCCAGACGATAAGTGACCCGACTCCCCACACTTAAATTTCAGCACGCATAAAAAATTATCTAATAGCCTTAAGTATGTCCGAGGGCAACCACCTGTGTGAGACCAGCCATGGGACAACAAGCTGTCCTGACCATCGGAAACAAGGCACCGAAAGCAGCCTGGGCCTAGATCCGGTTCCTGTTTTCAGTGGGTTGACAGGCTGCTGTCGGGGTTCCGATGCTCGTGGTTCTCGCCACTCGCATCGTAAATGGCTCTGGATAATCCCAAATCATCGTTCACACCTTTCTTGTGATGTGAGCACTTTACAGACCTAAATGGTCAGGTCCTCATGCCTAAAATTCATTTTAACCCGATTGGTCCAAAAGGGGTCCAATCCAAACAGACCCTAAGGTCCACTTAAGTTATAAGTTGGGAAATGAGGATATGCTCATTTCCCTTGTGCTCAAAATAGGAGAGGAGAGAAAGAGGAGAGGAAAGAAGAAGAGGAAGAAGAAGGAGGTTGGAGGCCTCCCTTGGTGCCGGCTACTGCCTTGTTGTCGGAATCGTTGCCGGAGGTAAGTACAACCTCCCATACCTCTCTCTCTCTCTTCATTTTGACCTAAACAAAACTATGTATGGATGAAATCTTGGTGTACAAACTATGTTAAGATTGTAGAATGCGTGTTCTACCTCCCGCTGTTGTTACTGAGCTCGAACCAAGCCTGGTGAGCTCCGGCAACATGTATTGCCAAAAGACCAACTAGGGTTTCGATCATTCGATCAACGTATCTCCCAAATGGCTCAATGGAATTAGAATTCTCTTGGATTAGAATGATGCTAGGAACATCCCCTACAAAATTCATGAAACAAATCTCGACGATTGGGCCTGAGCCGAAAAGCCCCAAAATGGGTGGACTACCCAACCCACCGGATCCACTGGGTCCTTTTCCGGTGGCATATTTTCGGTGGACATGTGAGCCTTATGTGCTCTCTGACTTCTCCACCAGAAACAGGACTGAGATTTTCGGTGGAAATACCCTGTTTCCGGTGGGTGTTTCCAGTGACAGTACTGTCACTTAGGAACAGTATTTGTACCCTTTAGAGGTGACCTGTGTGGGTCCCTCCCAATGTTTTCAACGTGTACTGATGTACGATTCCCTTGTGTCTAGGACAGTGACGCACACGTGCCCCAAAGCCAGAATTAAATCGATCGATGGGTGGTCGTACTTGAACCCGAACACATCCGATCATAAACCAGGTGAGGGATGGACTGTTGTTTTTTGGAATGTTTATTATTATTAAATTGCTCATATGCTTAGAATTATATGTTTAATTGTAATTGCTCAAATGCGATGATGATATGTTATATTTGTCATTTACGATTATGATATGAATTGTATAGAGATGTATGATGGGATCCGGTATGGCCGAGGTGATACCGATAACGTGATCGTCATGTGTTTAGTTGTGTGTGAGACAGAATCTGACATGGCCGAGGTGGTACCGGTGCCATGATTGCCGTATGTATGTTGCATTCATGCATTAATAATGTGCATTAGAGTTAGTTGTAGTCACAGGTTACACTTTGTGGCCAAGGTCTCGCTGGTATCGTGTACCCCTAGACTACATTTGGAAATGGATGCACTTCGTGGCCGATGATTGGTACCGGTGTCTCGTAGTCTATACCTAACTGTGATATGTATGCTAGATTAAGTAAATGGTCCCAGGTTACACTTTGTGGCCAAGGTCTCACTGGTATCGTGTACCCGGGACTATATTTGGAGATGGATTACACTTTGTGGCCGAGGTCTTGCCTGTATCGTGTAATTCATACTAACTATATATCACTATGAAGGCATGTAGCATATATGTGGTTAGGTATCACTCCCTATGCTACGAACCCTTGACAATAGGGGTTAAGGTGTTGGATAACCCATTGTGGTATGTTCGATGTGCCTTTCTAGAATGCCACACCCGCGGTACGATGCAATTATTGTCAGAGGAGGGAACCTGTCCGGCATGGCCGATGATGTACCAGTGTCGTGCCTACCAAGAGGGGGTTATCAGGGGTTTGCGACTGACAGGCTTCTATTCATGGCTAGAGTTTGTATCCTTGCATAGTCGATGGCGGTTCCGAGATGAAGGATACAGCCTAATGCGTTGTAGTAGCATTTACCAGACTTAATTAGTGTTGTTAGGTGGATAATAAATAAATGAACTACATCACGAGCATAATGGACTATGTGTTTAATTTTTGTAATCATGCATCATAAATTACTATTGCTATTGTATTGCTTGGATGTGCTTGACCCCACCCCTCACTGAGCGAGTTGGAAAGCTCACCCCACGTATACACCCCTTTTTAGATGATGATGCAGGTACCGTGGTGCCAATGGCGGGTGACGCAGTAACTTCTGAGTCAGAGTATGGTGTGAGTGATTGATGGATGCCAGAAGCAGAGGAGCACGATCAAGACTGTGCTTACGACCACTATGCTTACGCCGCACTGTGAGATTGTACATCATATTTTGATACCTTGGGTACAACTGAGGATTGTATATTGTTATTTTGAGATTATATTGTACGTCATGGATGAATGTACCAAAATAACTCGGTTATCGCTATTATATTATCAGTAGATGTTTTCCCCATTTTATTTATGATTCTGCTACTATATTGTGATTCTACTGCTTATGTTGGTTTGGGGTGTGAGATTATGAAAATGTTAAGATACTGCTATCAGAGATCCTGGTAGGTTTGTAAGACAGGTACATGTCTTACTCACACCGCCGGTATTCCTAATGGTAAGTTGGGTCCGCTGGAATTTGGGTGTGACAGCTATGGTATCAGAGCACAATGCTCTACCTTAACTCACAATCTCAGCTGAACCATGATTTTGGGGAAGTTAGGATAAACTAAAAATCTCAAGACAACAATAATAGAAATTTGCACAATTAGAAGACAAGCATAGGTGTTAAAGCCATTTCATTATAATAGAGAACTTGAATACACATCTTACACTTTTCATAAGAAAATAAAGTACTGAAAGCAAGAAATCCTAAGTAGCCTAAGTCTAAGAAATTAAACAACTGAAGCAAATGACAGAAGGTAAAAAGTTCAATTAAACCTAAAACATCAAAATCAAATAAAACATGGAAAAGGAAATCCTAAAAACTATTGTGGCAAACATGCCACTACTCTTGCTGCTTTGGTTCTATCCTTGGCCTTGAGCTTGGTTCGGACCATGCATTCCTGGAGGAGGCAGCAGAATACCAAGATGGAAGACCATCGCCTACATTTGTGCCTCTGGGGAGGCCACTCTATTGTCCATAAGACAATAGGTCCTGTCTATGCTGTTGAGGCGGCCATCTATACTCATCAGAGATGCGGTGGTGTCTAGGCGGGCCATAACATCATTAAGACCGTAAGGCCTCGCACCCCTAGTGCCCTGAGAAATAGAAGCATCCATAGAACCCATAGCCTAGGGATCAGGTGGTGGAGCCCCACCAACCCTAGCAGCTTCTCCTCCTGCACCACCCACACCCCCACCAACATCACCAGCACCGCCACCCTCTACCTCCATAGGCTGCTGACCCTCTCCTGAAATAGGAGTCACCCTCTACCTTGGGTACACCTCCCGAGTCACCTCCTGTAGGTCTCTGATCACCTCCCGTACTTTGGTGCTTCAAACCAAAGTACCATGGTCCACATAAGGAGGTAAGGAAG
Organism: Macadamia integrifolia; assembly: GCF_013358625.1. Classification (NCBI taxonomy): domain Eukaryota; kingdom Viridiplantae; phylum Streptophyta; class Magnoliopsida; order Proteales; family Proteaceae; genus Macadamia; species Macadamia integrifolia. The sequence continues at coordinate 73,630 of NW_024868320.1, read as the reverse complement.
ACATATCTGCGCCCTCATGTACACGCAGTAGGTCACGTAGGCTTGTAGTGCAGATACCTCATCATAGTGTCTGCAAGTGGGGAGGACATTTAACTGAATTACAAGGCAGACGACCTTTGGAGTAGTAAAATAGTTGATTGAACGATTCCATCCCTTGGCCACCTTAGTCAGCATGTCATTGATCTCCTAAAAGGTATCGGGACTCTAGAATTCATATGTCGGAGTCCGAGGCGGGCAGTACACTAGGTCACCGGCATTGCTGACCATCAAGATATTAGCCAACTGCCCCATGTCAAAGGAGATCTCCACCCCTTTCACATAGGAGGTGATCCGCATCTCTTCAGTACCCCAGTTCACGCATTAGAAGTTAGAGTAGAACAACCTGACCAGTGTGGGGTAGTAGTACTAGTTGGGTTTTAAGATACGGTACCACCCAACCTCATCAAACCGTTGACAGAAACAGAGTGCATGAAAGTCATTGGTCCTCACATAGACTCCTGGGTCCACATTGCAGTGCTCGAAGAGTTCCCAACGTTCTCGCTCAGCCACAGAGCGGAACAGGATGGGGTTGAACTGAGCGACGACGTCTTGCTCCTCTTGTTCAACGGCATGTCGGATACATACACGACGTTCAGACATTGTTACAATGTGATTCCTAAGGATTTAGGATGAAAAACCAGATTCAATGGCTGAGTATAAAGCTCACAGAGAAGAAATCACAAAACTAGGTTACAGAGAGGAGGAACATACCTTTGGTGCGAATGCGGCGCCGATTGATCGCGAAATAGCGAGAGGAAGGTAGGGAATGGGTAGCAAAATCCTCCTTGGCCGTTTCCACACTTTTCCCACAAGTGAAAATAGGGTTTTGTACAAAAGAACCAAGACCCAAGCCTGTTTTGGTGGCACCAGAAATAGCACACCAAAAACATTGGGCATGGTTCCGGTGCCTGTTTTCGGTGAAGGGAAATTTTTAATTTTTGCTCTCTGTTTTGCCCACTGGAAATACCACTGATATTTCCGGTGATATGACCCCTATTTCCGGTGGACTCTTTTGAAAATCATTTTATTTTTCAAATCTAAAATTTTATTTTGGTTACTTTAATGGTGTTCCCCTTTGGGATATGTGCGCAATCGGATCCTAATATGTGTGGACCCCACTTATGCATGCCCTAACCCTAAATTTGACTATTGTATACGTGTGGGACCCATTATGGATGCATGTGTTCCAATTACATGCAACCTTGTTTATGCATGTGCATTAATCGGATTCCTTCACAGGAGCCATGTCACGTCGGAATACCTGATCCCGATCCCGATCCCGATCCCAATCACACCCATTACCTCTCGCTTCCCCTACATTGACCCCGTAATGTGCCTCTGGCTCCGCCTGTACTTACAGCCTAGGATGTGGCATCCATCATGAATAACATTATGCGGGAAGTGAAAGAAAGGCAAAAGTAGTTTATGGTCTGGATCGATAATAGGATCCAAGCGACAATGGAAGCCCGTAATGCACCGCCCGCACCTCCTACTCCGTTGGTGCCCGTTCCAATACCCGCTGGATCGGCTACCTTTCAAACATCTGGTGGGGCTCAAGTGCAAGGGCATGTGCAAGACCCAATGCCGGATCAAGGCCAAGCCCATGCAGAGGGCTGGACAGACTTAACAAAAATGATGGAGAAGTTTCAACGGCTTAGGCCCCCCATGCTTCTCCAAGGTGGGCCAAGACCCGTTGTATCCATCAAGATGGATTGGTGGAATGGAAAAGGTTTTTAGATTGATGGGCTGCACTGAGGAGCAGAAAATTTTGTGTGCGGGCTATCAGTTACAGAATGAAGCAGATGATTAGTGGAGTGCCACCGAGCCTATTCTGAGGGCTAGTAACCCGAACCCCACTTAGGTAGATTTCAAGAGGCCTTCTTTGAGAACTATATTTCAAAAAGCTTCTGGGATAGGAGAGAGAGTGAGTTCTCTCAGTTGGTTCAAGGTTCCAGGTCTGTGCTCGAGTATCAGCATCGTTTCGAAGAGCTATTCCATTTTACTCTGGAGCATCTCAGAGATGATAGAGCTAAAGCAAAGAAGTTTGAGAAAGGGTTGAGGCCAGGAATTGGATCAACCATTGTGGGGTTGAAACTGCAGACCTATGCTAAGGTGGGCCAAGTGGCCAAATCCATTGAAGATCGGCATAGAGACAACTTCACGGCCCAACAAGGAACTGGAAAGAGGCCAATGGGATCTATTGATTCTAGGGGAGGCAACAAACCTTTCCGAGTGCCTTATGTCAACCCAACTCCAATGCAATTAGGAGGCCTGATGTTAATCAGACTTCCCAACCCTCCCGATCTAGTGTTGTATCTCAGTCTTTGGGATCGAGCCTGAGATGCTTTCATTGTGATCAGTCGGGCCACATGGTGAGGACATTCCCCCACCAAAGGTCAGGTGATGCACCCTACACTATGCCACCTAGGCCCCAGCAGACATATTCAACCCCTAGACCAGTGCAGCCCCTATAGGGCCAAAGACAACAGTGCAGAGTGTTTGCTATGACTGCAGAAGATGTTGAGGCTGCACCCAGTGTAGTGACAGGTACATTATTGATATCATTATTGCCTGCACATGTGTTATTTGACTCAAGAGCCTTGCATTCGTTCGTGTCACCGGCATTTGCAAAGAAGATGAGCATTCCACCTAAGGGACTGACTCAATGTTTGGCTGTGAGCACCCCCACTGGAAGTGTAGTGGGTTTGAACTGTGTTTATGAGCCTTGTCTAGTGACCATAGGTGAACAAGAGTTGAATGCTCACTTGATTGAGTTAGATATGACCGACTTCGACGTGATTTTAGTAATGGACTGGTTGTCCGCATACAGAGCCAGTGTTCTATATGCAGAGAAGGCTATCATTTTCAAACCTCGTGACGAGTTTGTGTTCCAAGGGGATAAGCCCAAGAAACCCAAGAAGGTTATCATATCCGCACTCCAAATGAAGAAGCTACTGGATAAGGGATGTCAAGGCTATTTAGCATCTGTGATGGATACTGAGATAAATTAGGCCATTGACCGAGCTAAATGTGGTGAGAAAATTTCCCGATGTATTCTCGGATGACTTGACAGGTTTACCCCCAGACCGAGAGATAGAATTTCCTATAAACATACTCCCCGGCTCAACACCAGTGTCAAAGGCCGCTTACCGCATGGCCCCCACAGAGTTGAAAGAGTTGTAGGTGCAACTTCAAGACCTTCTGAAGAAGGGATTCATTAGACCTTGTGTGTCTCCATGGGGAGCACTGGTATTGTTCGTTAAGAAGAAAGACAGAAGTATGAGATTGTGCATTCATTACTGGGAACTTAAAAAGCTAACCATCAAGAACCGGTATCCTTTGCCAAGGATAGATGATTTATTTGATCAGTTACAGGACCCTAAGACAGCCTTCAGATCAAGGTATGGACATTATGAATTCTTGGTAATGTCATTTGGGTTGACCAATGCACCGGCTGCATTTATGGATTTGATGAACCGGGTTCTCCAGGATGTCCTAGATGAGTTTCTGATAGTATCCATTAATGACATTTTGGTCTACTCCAAGAGTGTAGAGGAACATGCCATTCACCTAAGGTTAGTACTGCAACGGCTGAGGGAGAAGCAACTCTATGCCAAATTCAACAAGTGCCAGTTTTGGCTATCACAGGTGGCATTCCTAGGCCACATTATTTCAGATAAGGGTATAGAGGTTAACCCAGGCAAGGTGAAGGCAGTTCTAGAATGGGAGACTCCCAAGAGTGTAGCAGACATACGACATAGTTTTTTGGGATTGGCTGGATACTACAGGAGGTTTATCGAGAACTTCTCTCACATTGCTACACCAATGACCCGACTCACATGAAATGGTGTAAAATTTGAGTGGTCTGATGCTTGTGAGAAGAGCTTCAAGGAGCTAAGGCAAAGGTTGGTATCAGCTCTAGTTTTGACTATTCTGACTAGTACAGGTGGTATGGTTGTGTATAGTGATGCCTCCAACCTGGGATTGGGTTGTGTATTGATGCAGCACGGGAAGGTCATTACTTATGCATCACCTCAGTTAAAGGATTATGAGAAGAACTACCCCACCCATGATTTGGAGTTGGTAGCCGTGATTTTTGCACCGAAAATCTAGAGACACTACCTGTATGGGGAGAAGAGTAAGATCTTCAGTGACCATAAGAGCCTCAAGTACTTCTTCACCCAAAAAGAGCTCAACATGAGACAGAGGCATTGGTTAGAGCTGATGAAGGATTATGATTGTGCTATCCACTATCACCTAAGAAAGGCTAATGTGGTAGCTGATGCACTTAGTCGAAAATCCCAGTCACTGACTCTTGCATCAATAACCACCAATGAGTATCTCCTAGAGGATGCCAGGAAACTAGACTTGGAACTATTAGTAGAGGGTGTCACTTTGTCACTATCGACATTGGTGGTGCAACCTAGTCGGGGGGATAGGATCACTGCAGCTCAGGTTATTGATGCAGAGTTACAGAAGCTGATAAAAGAATGCCAGGAAGGAACCCAAAAGGACCCGGATTTCTCCGTAACTGAAAGCGGAATTCTCAAGTTCAAAGGGATGTTATGTGTGCCCAGTAATGGTGATTTGAGAGACAGTTTTGAGAGAGGCACATAGCTCTCCATACTCCATTCATCCTGGTTGCACTAAAATGTACAAGGACCTCAAAGGCTCCTACTGGTGGAAAGGAATAAAGAATGATGTGGCCACGCAAGTGTCTAGATGCCTCACATTCCAGCAAGTTAAGGCTGAGAGATAGAGGCCTCATGGGTTATTACAGTCCCTACCTATTCCGGAGTGGAAATGGGAGAATATTACCATGGACTTCGTCACAGGCCTACCCTATACATAGAAGGGTATGGATGCCATTTGGGTAGTTATGGACCGCTTGACCAAGGCAGCTCACTTTATCCCAATCAAGATCACATTTTCTATGGACAAGTTGACCAAGTTGTATGTCGATAACATCATCAGATTACATGGTGTGCCAGTTAGTATCATCTCTGATCGAGATCCCAGGTTCACTTCCAAGTTCTGGACATGTGTACAGAAGGCTATGGGCACACAGTTGGATTTCAGCACTGCCTTTCACCCTCAGACCGATGGTCAGTCAGAAAGGACTATTCAGACATTGAAGGACCTACTCTAAGCATGTGCCTTGGATATGAGTTATAGTTGGGATGAGCACATTTCCCTTATCGAGTTCTCCTACAACAACAGTTATCAGGCCACCATCGGAATGTCCCCATTCGAGGCACAGTATGGCAGGAAGTGTTAAACTCCACTCTATTGGGATGAGGTTGGTGAGCGGCATATTTTGGGTCTAGACTTGATACAGGCTACTAGTGAGAAGGTATATGTGATCAGAGAAAGGATCAAGGTAGCTCAGTCCAGGCAGAAAAGCTATGCGGATGTTAGGAGGAAACATCTGGAGTTTGGTGTTGGAGACAAGGTATTCTTGCGGATCTCCCCAGTTAAAGGGGTGATGCCGTTCGGAAAGAAGGGAAAGCTTAGACCAAAGTTTATGGACTGTATGATGTACTGGAGAGGATCAGACTGGTAGCTTACCGGATAGTTTTACCGCCAGAGTTGGAAGGTACACATAATATCTTCCATGTGTCTATGTTGAGGAAGTACATTCCTAACCTGACTCACGTCTTGTCCTACATACCCCGTGAGTTGGAGGAGGATTTTACCCACGTGGAACATGATAGATGTTACACCCGTTGCCTAATCCGGTCTAATTTGAATTGTTGTGACAGGCCTCGGATCGAAGATCGGAAGTATGATCTGGTTTTGGCTCACGGCTGCGTATTGTCGAAGGGGTAGAGATGCCCCACATGTTCATGCATCACATACCTATCTAACTGGAGGGGATTCATACCTTCCAATCTCAGACGGTAAGTGACCCAACTCCCCACACTTGAATTTCGGCACGCAATAAAAATTACCGAATAGCCTTGAGCATGTTCGAGGGCAACCACCCGCGTGAGACTAGCCATGGGACAGCAAGCTGTCAAGACAACCACTAGAAACAAGCCACTATAAGCAGCCTGGGCCTGGATCCGATGCCTATTTTCGGTGGCTTAACAGACCACTGTCAGGATTTCGATGCCCGTTGTTCCCGCCATTGGCATCGTAAATGACTTCGAATGATCCCAAATCATTCTCCACACCTTCCTTGTGATGTAAGCACTTTATGGACCTAAATGTGTGGGTCCTCATGCCCCAAAATTCATTTTAACCTGATTGGTCCAAAAGGGGTCCAAATCAAACAAACCCTAAGGTCACTTAAGTTATAAGTTGGGAAATGAGAAAATGTCCTCATTTCCCTTGTGCTCAACGTAGAAGAGGAGAGAAAGCAGAAAGGAAAGAAAAAGAAGAGGAAGGAGGAGGTTGGAGGCCTACCTTGGTGCCGGTTGCCGCTTTGTTGCTTGGATCGTTGCCAGAGGTAAGAACAACCTCCCATACCACTCTCTCTCATCATTTCGACCTAGACAAAGCTAGGTATGGGTCGATCTTGGTGTACAAACCATGTTAAGGTTGTAGGATGCGTGTTCTACCCTCCAGGTGTTGTTACCAAGCTCGAACCAAGCCCCGTGAGCTCTGGCAACATGTATTGCCAAAAGACCAACTAGGGTTTTGATCGTTCGATCGACGTATCTCCTAAACAGCTTGATAGAATTGGAATTTTCTTCGGTTAGAATGATGCTAGGAACATCCCCTACAAACTAAATAGAACAAATCCTGACAATCGGGCCCGAACTGAAAAACCCCAAAATGGGTGGACTGCCCTGAACCACCACCAGAAACAGCCCACCGGATCCACTGGTTCTATTTCCAGTGGCATATTTCCAGTGGACATGTGAGGCTTATATGCTCATTGTCACCTCCACCGAAAATAGGACTGATATTTCCAGTGGAAATGCCCTGTTTTCGGTGGGTGTTTTCGGTGACAGTACTGTCACTTAGGAACAGTGTCTGTACCCTTAGGGATGACCTGTGTGGGTCCCTCTCGATGTTTCAGACGCATAATGATGTACGATTCCCTTGTGTCTAGGACAGTAATGTGCATGTGCCTTGAAGCCAGAATTCACTTGATCGATCGGTGGTCGTACTTGAACTCAAACACACTCGATCGTAAACCAGGTGAGGGATGGACTGTGTTTATTTTTGGAATGTTTATTATTATTAAATTGATCACATGCATAGAATTATATGTTTAATTGTAATTGCTCAAATACGATGATGATATGTTACATTTGTCATTTTACGATCATGATATGAATTGTATGGAGAAGTATGACGAGATCCAGTGTGGCTGAGGTGGTACCGGTACCGTGATCACCTTGTGTTTGGTTGTGAGTGAGACAGAATCCGGCGTGGTCGAGGTGGTACTAGTGCCATGATTGCCGTATGTATGTTGCATTCATGCATTGATTATGTGCATTAGAGTTAGTTGTAGTCACGGGTTATACTTTGTGGCCAAAGTCTTTCTAGTATCGTGTACCCTAGGGCTGCATTTGGAAATGGATACGCTTCGTGGCCAATGATTAGTACTGGTGTTGCGTAGTGCATACTTAATGTGATATGTATGCTAGATTAAGTAAATGGTCTCGAGTTTCACTTTATGGCCAAGGTCTAGTTGGTATCGTGTGCCTGTGACTGTATTTGGAGATGGATTACACTTTGTGGCCTAGGTCTTGCTAGTATCATGTAATTCATACTAATTGTATTATTATAAAGGCATGTAGCATATATGTGGTTAGGTATCACTCCCTATGCTACGAACCCTTGCCAACAGGGGTTGAGGTGTTGGATAACCACCCATTGTGGTATATTCGATGTGCCTTTCTAGAATGCTACACCTGTGGTACAATGTGATTGTAGCCGGAGGAGGGAACCTATCCGACGTGGCCGATGATGTACCGGTGCTGTGACTGTCAGGAGGGGGTTATCAGGGATTTGTTGGGTGACCCATGGACGCATACGGGGACCGATAGGCTTCTAATCATAGCTAGGGTTTGTATCCTTATGTAGTCGAGGGCGATTCCGAGACGAAGGATACAGCCTAATGCGCCGTAGTAGCATTTACCAGACTTAGTAGATTGATAATAAATCAATGAACTGCATCACGAGCATCATGGACTATGTGTCTAATTTCCGCAATCATGCATCATAAATTATTACTACTATTGTCTTGCTTGGATGTGCTTGACCCCACCCCTCACTAAGCTAGTTGAAAAGCTCACCCAACGTATACACCACTTTTTTAAATGATGCAGGTACCGTGGTGCCAATGGCGGGTGACCCAATATCTTCTAGGTCAGAGTATGGTGTGAGCGACTAGTGGATGCCAGAAGCGGAGGAGCATAATTAACTGCAGACTGCAGAGTAGGTAGAAAAACAAAGTACCACATTCTTTGCACAAGAATAAGAAACAAAAAAGGTCACTAAGGGCACCGAATCCTGCAGACATTAATCTCTATCAAATTGGACATATCAAAATCACCAGATCCAATTGAAACTGAGAGGAAATTTTGAACTTCCTGAAGGTCCTACCACTTGGGGAAATTACCATGTTAATTATAAACTAATTCGTTGCCTAAGCTCTGGTTCAACTAAGGTTTCCTTGATGCTTGTGTGAAACTAATTGGTAATTCCTTCACATTACACGAAGCTAACCTCACTTTCCCGTACTTATGAAACCCAATATGCATTTTACTAGTCCTTGGAATTCAAAGCATGTCAATTACTGAATTCAGTATCGACCAAGAATCAAGAACAAATAAATGGGAAAAAAGACAAGAAGATAAAACGAGAAGATAGAAACCAACTTGTGGAAAGTAGACATTTTTATGACCCGTCTCCTTGATCTTAGCATTCAAGTAATCCTGCAGAACAATCCCTTAAAAATCAAAACCCAAATCAGCATTGAAACCCTTCACATAAAAAAACCCAAAAATAAGGAGAATAAACGAGAAATTAAATTCAACGCAAACAAAACCTGAATAGCTTCCCAAATAGCATAGCCGTAAGGGCGTATATCCATGGTGCCACGAACTCGGCCATAATCGGCGAGTTCAGCATTGGCAATGATATCACCATACCAAGCGTTGAAATCCTGAGAGCGAGGAGTGATGAACCCCTCTTGCCCTGACTTTGGATGCTTCTCTACATTCTCTGGTGCCTCTGCTTCTGCTGTGACTTGAGTGGATAAGTCCCTTGAAGCTGAAGTGAAAGGTTTCGCCTTGAAAGTGAGACGGCCATGAGAATACCGATGTAAAGGCGACGAACGGATGAGAGCAGAGGCAGCTCTTGTGGATGAAGAGAAGAAGAGATAGAGAGAATGGAGCCGCAGAGCCCCCATTCAATCAGCAACTCTGTTTTGCTTTACCTCTCCTGTACGACTAAAAATTTAATCTTTTTCTCCTCAAGCATGTCGCCTCTAAACATGGTTTAAGAATCGGGATCGGCATCCGGATCGGTAGTACAAAAGGAAATTCGACATATGCACATACAAGAGATCATTACACCTTTTTTGTTTTTTGGGTAAAAGAGAAGGTTTATTGAGAAGGAGCGCGAGGACAACAAATGGCTCTAGAATTACAAAGATTTCGAAGCCATTGAGTGGAGTTGGGCTAAATCGTTATACTCGGCAATGACAGTGTCTTTCTAGTCAAGGTATTTATAATCTTGTTACAATCCCTTGGAATATGGTGAAAAGGTTTAGAGCCAAAAAAGGAACACAAGTGTCGCACATTTGAGATGGATTATGTTGAAATTCAAGAGATTATTACACTAGTCATATGCAAATAGTAAAGTACTTGTGATCGTAAAATATGGGACTCAATTACCAATCTGACCCTGATATGGATCGGCCTAGATCAGATAGAAATACATACATTTAGGTTTAATTTGAAAAAAAATATTTTTTTACCATTTTACCCTTTGTATATATTGATCCATTGATATGGTTTTGACCAAAAAATGGGATCAATTAACATTGATATTGATCCAATTTGGTTCCACAAACCAGGCCTCTAAATTTTTTCTTTCTTTTCTTTTTTTTTTTGGTGCCAGTTCAAGAACCAATACGTCATACCTCATAAGCAAGATCCTTTGAGAGGCCACAAGGGACCTTGGTCTATTGGCCACACTTATTGTAATACTATTATTTTTAAAGAAAGTGGGGAGGGAGTTAGGAAGGTGGAACTAGCAACTAGGGGTGTCAATCAGTAGGGTGGGGCCGGTCTCAGTCGGGCCTAACCGGGCCTGATGGTGTGAAATACTTGCACCGTGATGCCCATTTACTTAAACGGGCCTGGGTTTAGGGGGCATGGTACGATTTGTAATCGGGTCGATCGGTGTCGGACTTTAATCGGGCTACCTTAAATGAGCCTTATACAAGCCTTAAACAGGCTATGGGCCTATTTAATTATAAATGGGCTCTAAACGGGCCTACTTTAAAATCATTTTTTAAGCAAATTAAACTATTGGCTTTAAAACTAATGGAAGATAACATTCACAATTCCGGAACCATATCCAAGGGAATCATATTTTTAAAATGTAATCTAAGTTACAAGAATTACACTCTTCTTAACAGTTGAATGATCCAAGAACATTACAAACCTGAAATTGGATTTTTGATTCACTGGTATACATAATACAATGAAATCACAAAGCTCACCATATTTCTCATTGAAATCCCATATGTCCATTGTATTGTAATCAGCTATTAGTTTAGTCCTACCTATTTCTTACTCATATTTTGTAGTATTAGTGGTAAAATAGGTATTTTTAATTCAAGCATTTTTCTGAAGGGGGTCAGGTCGGTCGGGCTAATTGAGTTCGTTCTAACAGGCTACTTAAGTGAGTCGGGCCGATTGGGGGCCCGACGGGCTACTACTTTGCACCGTAAACGCCCGTTTAATAAACGGGTCTGTTCAGGTCGGACCTTAAGAGAGTAGGGCTAGGTCGGGCCTACCGGTGCGGACTTTGGATTGACACCCCTACTGGCAACCATCCCAAGGGGGTGTGAAAAGACCACACTGCCCCTTCGTGCATAGGACGCTGAAGATGCTAGTACATGCTCGCTCATTGATCTTGTGCACTGGTGTTTCCTACGCCAGCAAGATAGGGTTCTTTTGCCCTACATCATAATTTATGTCCTAGAATAAAGGGTACAAAGATATATCCCCACACATGCCATGATTCAAACATTTAGAAGCCTTGCAAGAAGCTGATAGGTCTTTAAGAGAGACATTGTTGTTTAAATCACCAATTAACGAGACCATGATTCACAAACGTATGCACAAAGGCATCATGGATTTGCATGATCTTGTTCTCAGACTCTCAATAGCATTACTGAAAATAAAGAGGTGGTCTTTTTCAGGGACTTGAGATTCCTTGACAGATATTATAATTGAAAACAGGATTACTGCATCCTAGGTTTAGATGAACTCTAAGGTCGAACTATAGAAGCAGCATCGAAATCCATATGTAAAAAGATGATGCATCTAGGTTTTCTTGTGGAATCTCACAACTTTATAATTAGACTTGTATTATGCCAAAATAATTAGCAAATTTTAATGTATAGGCTATTGACTCGGTGGGCGCCACACCTATTTGGAAAACCTGTCATATATAGGGGGTGTTTAGAACATTTTACAGGGGTTTGTTACAGTAATATGAGTGGGGTGTGCAATTTGGGTTTTTAAACTGGCATTGTGGCAAACATAAACCCATGATATTATTATCGGGAGAGGGTTCTATATGGCATATGCTGCCAACATGCAATTTCAAGCCTTGAAGGAGGTATTATGGGAAAACATGTAATAAAAAGGGTATATAAAAGATTTACAGGGAGTTGTTACATTAATCTTAAGTCTTGAAAAGGATGTCTGCATCCAGTTTCAAATTTCAGCTAACGATGTGCAAATCTTTTACCTTAATTGTGTAACATATTTATCAGAGAAAAAGCAGTACCCATCTAATGTTCCCTACACCCTGACACAACACCTTTTTTTCGTAAGGGAGTGGCATCTTTTCGCAGCCCTTAAAAGCAGGGCATTGTGTCAGGGTGTAGCCACATAGGACACGCTAGATGGATAGCATTCTTTCTTCTCATATTTATATAGGCCTTGAACCTGGGTCAGCTCAAGGCCCAAGCTCAGATCAACTTGGCCCAAGTCATCCCTATCATGGGCCTGGAAATCTCAACCTTGACCCAGCCCTTGTTTGGGCTCGGGGTCAAACATGCACCATTGTACTTACATTAGATCTGCAGTAACAGACGACTGAAGAGGCATCTAAAGCTAGACTAGTGTAAGAAGGATTAAAGAACTTGAAGTCCCTAAGCAACCTCTCAGCCTCATCTGTAAAGATTGACCACTGAGAAGGAGAATAAAAGGTAAGGCTTTCTGAATTGCTAGTAGAGCATCTAAAGTAAGGTTTTTACATGGCCTCTCTTTTAGTAGAAAGATCAACAACATCAGAATTGAAGAACAGAAACGAGCCTTCTTCAAACTTGAACAATGAAGTCTTCTCAGATGAAGATTTAGAAGACCCAGATGGTGTCAAATCCAAAATTTCTCAACGGAATCAAGAGATTCTTCTCTCGATTGGTTTCTGGAAGAAAATTTTACTATAAATTTCGTCAATAATTCAAATTTCAAAGTTTTGGAACAAATCTGTTTGAAACAGAGTACTAACAACCTCCAGTTCTGCTAACAAATAAATAACAGAAAGAACCAGAACCGTCATTACTGCTCCAATAATAGCATTGTATGGGTCTCTCTGGTGTCTTATAATTGAAGTTGCATTCTCTGGCAATCAAAAAAACCTCCCTTATCCTTTTTGAAACATGGAAGAGAGGAATTAGATCGTCATGGTTCAAGCGACAGATAATATCAACCAATATATCAGTAGAAGCGATTCAAGTCTCGACCCAGATGCCTTCTCCATTGAAGAATCCTATCTTCCCAATTCAACCCAGGTGTTCTTGCTATTATTAGAAATATGTACTTCATCTTTGAATACAACATCGTAGAGGTCGTCGGCTCTGAGTTTTGTTCCATCGATGTGCTCAATCTCTGAAAATCTTGATCAATGGATTCCAGCCAATCCATCCTTCTCGACCCAGATTCCCTCTCCATTGAATCCTTCTCTGAAATCCCGTCTGCCCAATTCATCCCTGGTGTTCTTGGCAATACGTTCTTCATCGTAGAGGTCGTCGGCTCTGATGAGTGCTGTTCCATCGATGAGGCGCTCAACCTCTGAAAATCCCGATCAATGGATTCCTGCCAATCCATCCTTCTAGACTCCCAATTTTTCCCATGTGTTCTTGGCAATATGTACTTCATCTTTGAATCCACCATCCTGGAAGTGGTCGGCTCTGATTACTGTTCCATCGATGCCTCAACCTCTGAAAATCTTGATTAATGAATTCCAGCCAATCCATCATTCTCGACCCAGATTCCCTCTCCATTGAAGAACCCTTCTCTGACATCCCTTCTTCCCAATTCATCCTAGCTGTTCTTGGCCTAGTTCTTGGCAATATGTACTTCACCTCTGAATCCACCATCGTGGACCTCGTCGTTGACTCTGAGTACTGTTCCATCGATGATACACTCGACCTTTGCATTCTTGATCAATGGATTCTAGGCAATCCATCCTGCTCGGGCGAATCCCTACCGCTGAGCCAGAGTCTTTGGGTTCTTTAATACTTTCAATGAGATTCATAGAATGAAAACTCACAACACTTTGGACCTTTCTTTCGCAGATTGAACTTTGAGATTCTAATGAAATTATTTGTTCCCTTTTACATTACTTCTCTCTCATCAAATCCTCCATTTCATTGAAAACTTCTGCTCAGTTCTGTTCTGTCCCAAACGGTTCAAATGGAACAATTATAGGCTCTTTTGGTATGATTTCTGTTTGTATTTATTAATTATTTTTTATAAATTATTTGTGACAATAAATTATGGATCACAAATAGTATTCATTTGGTTACTATTTATAAAATTGATTATATAATGAAAAAATAGGTTTCAAGTTTCACTTTCAGCTTTGAGCTTTGAGCTTCGAGTGAGAGAGATAATAGGATTTGGGGTTTTTTATTGGAAAATATTGAAGTTACTTATTTACCTTTGATTTTGAGTGGTTTAGCACACATGCTTATTTAAGGTAGTACAAAAATCAACATAAATGATTTGTTGTCACAAATCACAAATAGCTTGAGAGTAATTTGTGATTTGTGATATATTTTAACTTATTATGAGAACTAAGTGATATAAATTATACCAAAGACTTGTAAAAATATAAATAAGTCAAATAAATACAAATAGAAATCAAACCAAAGAGAGCATATTTTTTGTGTAAGTGGGTGAAAGTGTGGGAGTTAATGAGGGTAGAAAAACTGAAATCCGGTGTGAGGTGGGGTTTCTTTCCAATACATCAATGTCACTCTATCTCCTCTATTGCCGCTTTCCTTGTCAAGTTTAATAAGTTTACCAAAACTTCCAGTTGTTAAAAGCATTTGTTTCCACAACAACCATGAAAAGATTAGTATGGTATATTTCTCACTGGCCTCAAGGTGTATTCACTGCAACAAGAGATTGAGGCTTTTTCATGTGGTCCAACAAACAACCTGGTCTTGGATGGATTGGAGAAAGAATAAACAGATGATGTGTTAAGACTTCTTGGCTTCAACTATTCCCTATAATTGCTCTTCATGGAGAGTCCCTCTAGGGATAAGATCATAGATAAAAGTTTAGGACCACAATTAAGAATTGATTTTCGTGACCGGATTGGTCCAACCAGAATTGATTTGGATTGGTTTATGAATCTTGAAGGGGTTAGACATCTAGTCCATTAATTGTTTTTCCAATTTTGATCAATGTTTTATATTAATGACAAGGGTTCTTCTATGTGTCACAATGGAGATTGAAGAAGTTCACTTCACTATTTTATATATGACATCTTAAGTGATTTTGGTGAGTGGAAGTGGAAGTGTAGAATTTGTAAGTCATCTCTAATAGAAGTACATAGAGAGATTTAAGTTGATTATTGATATTTTATATGAGACCCAAAAAAAAAAAAAAACAAGAGAAATTGTAT
>NW_024868320.1:53943-58451 GCF_013358625.1 Macadamia integrifolia | reverse complement strand
GAGAAAAGAAAAAATAATAATACAGAAAATAAGAAAAGGATTCTCTACGATGACATGGTAAACCAATAAAAAGAGATGTAGCATAGTTTGGTAGCGTGTTTGGTGTCCAACTCCTAACAGTGTTGGGTCGTAGAAACTGGGTCCTATAATCTAACTCTTTGGATGCATGTAATTACTAATGGATTTACTAAAACTGATAAGCATGTATTAATGTATAGCCACTAGTTTTAACTGCGCACAAAAGTCTATGAAACCAAGGAACAAAATATGATCAATTTACCAGACACATGATAGATAAAGCTTTCATTACTAGCATAACTACAACATTTTTCAAAATCCATGAAATATAATAAAATGAAATTGAAATAGAAGAAGCACACTAATGCATAACCC
Source organism: Macadamia integrifolia (assembly GCF_013358625.1). Lineage (NCBI taxonomy): Eukaryota > Viridiplantae > Streptophyta > Magnoliopsida > Proteales > Proteaceae > Macadamia > Macadamia integrifolia. Next base: position 58,058 of record NW_024868320.1, on the reverse strand, counting down.
TAAATCCTTATGGAAACATAGGAACAAAGTGACTTACAATCTTGATAAACCAAATCCTTTTTGGATTTTTCACCTTGTGAAGTAGTGGACTGCTGCCCAAGCAAGTACCCCATCTATCACCAACCAAGTGAACTCACTCAACTTGCCTCTTCTTTTTTCTCTAAATTTTTCCTTTGTAAACCCACCAACTCCTTGCTTGGTTCACACATATTATGCAACTGTCTATATATATCAACTTTTATGTACACTAGTCTATATTATATTTTAATAGCATGAATAGGGAGAATGCTTGAGTGGTATAACTGATCATACAAGTATTTTATTTATAATAAGTAAAATAGAGTCATAAGAGGAATACAAGTCATAACCCAATTACAAGTATACCCCCCCAATCCAGCCGCCCCACTCTAAATAGGTTGGTGGAGGGGCAAAAGTCCTATTGTGCCTCTGTGGCACACTTAACCCATATTCTAACACTCTTCCTCAAGTTGGTGCATATATATCATGCATGCCAAACTTAACTAAACAATAATAAAGCATCTTTTCAGCTAAACCCTTAGTGAATATATCAGCTAACTATCTTGAAACTTCACAAAGGGAAACACAAATCATGCCAGCATCCAGCTTCTCTTTGATGAAGTGTTTGTCATTCTCTACATATTTGGTAAGGTTATGCTCTACTGGATTATGGTCAATATTAATAATAGTTTTGTTATCACAGTAAAGCATCATAGAAAGACGAACATGCACACCAATATCATCTAAGAGTGTGTGTAACCACAACCACTCACAAATCCCTTATGCCATAGCACGATACTCTGCTTCAACACTAAATCTATCCACCACATTTTTCTTCTTGTTGCTTCAAGTGACGAAAAGGAATAACCAAATTCCAAGAAGAATAAGGCGTAAAAAACTGCATATAGGTAAAAATCCTAATTTTCAAGTTTTTTTTTTTTTTTTTTTTTTTAACATTGAGGAGATGTGTATGACAAAACTAAATTCATATGAATCACTTCATCAATGTTGTCTTATCGATAATTAGGAAAGCAAAGAGGGGAGAAGATGGAGGCTTGTGAAGAAGATGGAAGACGAGAAAAGATGGGTCTTGTGATTTTGGGAGAGAAGAAGAAAAGATATTGAAAACCCTAGATCATAAAAATTAGCTTTGATACCATGTTAATATCATGAATGGGGAGAATGCTTGAGTGATCTAATTGATCATATAAGCACTTTATTTATAGTAAGAAAAATAGAATTATAAGAGGAGTACAGGTCATAACTTAATTACAAATATACCCCCATCCAGTCGCCCCACTCTAAATAAGGTTAGTGGAGGGGGGAAAGTCCTATTATGCCCATGTGGCACACTTAACCCATATTTTAACGTCATCTATATCATAGTTTGTAGCATTAATGCCCATGGCCCTAATTTCGTTGGATTGCCATTATTATGATAGGGCTAAGCTAAGCTCTATCATGAAAATCCCATGCTCAAGTCTGTGCGAAGTTGGTAAGGATTGGCTTGGGTTACTCCTTGCCTCTTCTACACTATTAAAATTTCCCGGTTCTTGTTTTCCCTCGACATATAATAAACATCCCCTTTTTGATTTTTTTTTTTTTGGTAAAGAACATCCTCCTTCTTGATAAAGTCAAGGACTTTGTTGTGAATACGGAGTGGAATATTCTTCTTCTTTATAATCTAATGCCTATTCATTTAGTTTCTATTATTCTTGGAGTTTTTGTTCATGTTTGTTTTGACAACTAGTTTTGTATGGCTTCCAAATATGGACAACTATCAAATGGTTGTTACAATCATGTAGAAGAGTTCAAGTATGATTTATGATTTAAATTACTTGCGTGCCTTCAAATTATAGGAAATGATGGTTTTTTTTTTTTTTTTTGGGTTTAAAAAGTTTTAAGATTATCAAGTTGGGAGTTTTTCCTTGGTGGGTTGCGTTATAAGTCAAAATTGGTTGTTTAGGGTCAAGGGATGATATATGTATCTTATGTATAATGAGGACAAACTTTGTGGCATTTATTTTTCTTTTGTCACTTGTCCAAGAGGTTTTGGGCTAGTAGGGGATTTGGGGCCTGCGCTGAGTTCTTAAATTTTAATAAATAATAAAAAATAAAGAGTCTTTAATGATGACTCAATTTTAGGGGCATGCTTATCTATTTTCAATAACGACCATCTTTTTCCAAAGACATTTGGTGCCTGCATGATAACTATTTTATTTCTAAGCTAAATTTCTATCCAAAAATAACTTTTGTATTTATTTTTCTGGGAAAAAAACTTGTTTAACAATGTGTAGTATTTTTTTTTTTATGGGCTAGAAAAGAATTTGAAATGCATTTGTTAAGCGCATATTATTTTTTGTGTAAGGAACTTATGTGAATTTATCAAATGTCATTCAATACTCAATTTTTTTCTATAGGCGGTGGAAGAGGTGGATGCAATGGTGATGATGCCAATAGTAGTGGTGGTGGTGATGGTGGCAGTGGTGGTGTTGGCATTGAAAGAGGTGGTGGGTTGGTGGTTGAAGTTGCACTAGAGATGTTTTATTTTTAATAAGAAGTTACTTATTTGCTCATCAAATTATGTGCTCATTAAAGAGTGGCCCCTTTTTTCTCCCTCTTATTTCTGGGATAGAGAAGTTCTTAAAAGTTGCTTCTTTTTTTTTTGGTGATTTACATCAACCTCTCCTAGCGTTTGCCTATATTACATCATCCCCCATAAAAATCCGTTTATTATATTTAAATCACCCAAACTAACACCGTGAGAGAGGTGTTAGTTTTTGAACTTGAAAAGACGAATTTACCCTTCTTCCTCTCCTAGTTTTTGAACTTGAAAAGACGAATTTACCCTTCTTCCTCTCCTTTCTTTTCCAGGGTTTTGTTCTACGGGTAGGCTTTGTTATGGATACTTAATTCGTGGATGGGTTTGTATTCCGAGCATTTTATTGTAAATGGAGGCATTGAAGATGAGACTCTTCGCTGTTGTGATCCTCATGGTCTTGGCTGTCTCAGCGGTCCAGAATGTAGCAATAGCTGAAGCTCCAACATCGGCTCCCACTTCCGATGCGGTCTATAATCTACGAACTAAGCTCCGGTAGTAGTTGAAGCTCCGACACCGGCATCGACTCGTCTTTGTTCCCACGATATTTGCTTCCCTAATGGCTCTCGCCTTCGGATTGCTCTTCTAATCTCTCTTTCTCAGAGGAATAGAGGATGGATCTTGTGATGTAGGTAGAAGACTTTTCTCTCTCTCCCTCTCTCTCTCTCTCTCTCTCGCTTCAGATCTCGATTTTTTTCTCCTTCACAAATTTAGTCCGAGATTGAGAATGGGGTTGAGACTTTGAGTCTTTTGACCATTTCCTTCATCATTTGTTGGTTTTCATTGTTAATTATTATATATTTGGTTGTTATATAATGTATTACAAATTGTTGGGTGATTTGTTTGGGTGTGATCTGATTTGTAATTTGAGCTTTTCTTCCATCTGTATGTAAATCTAAATCTCTTGATTTTTTTTGTTGTTATTCAGATGAGGAAGGGAGAAGAAGTTGGTTTAAGGCAATAAAGCGGTGAAGAAATTGGGAGAAGAGGAAGAAAAGGGATGAGTTTAAGTTGGAAAGAGAGAATCACCCCTCTTCTTCCTCTTAAGTTGGAAACGATCAATTTGGAAAAGAGAAACAGAGAATCAATTTAGAAATCAAGGAAAAGACTGAAATCAAAGAAATGAAAATGGAGAGAGAGAGAGAGAGAGAGAGAGAGAGAGAGAGAGAGAGAGAGAGAGAGAGAGAGAGAGGGTGAGTTATGGGAAAATGGAAAGGATGAGAGAGAGAGGGGTAAGTTCAGGGCAAATAGAGGAGAGGAAGAAGGGTAAATTCATCTTTTCAAGATAAAAAACTAACACCTCTCTCACGGTGTTAGTTTGGATGGGTTTAAATGTAATAAACGGATTTTTAGGGGATGATGATGTCATATAGGCAAACGTCAGGGGAAGTTGATGTAAATCACCTTTTTTTTTTTCTATTTCCCAACAACCTTTTGTTCCTAATTCATTCTCAGGAATGAAAAGATAAACAGGCGTTAGTAAATAGATTCCTTAAAA
>NW_024868320.1:0-53923 GCF_013358625.1 Macadamia integrifolia | reverse complement strand
AAAAAAAAAAAAGAGAGAGAGAGTATAAAGAAATAAAATGGTTATCATCCAGGCCCTTGGTACTGCTTGCTATTACTTTCTACTTTATATGGATACATCATAATTTCAAAATGAAAAACTAATCATGATGTCATCTAGAAAATGTATCCAAGTGGATTTATGACCTTCGTCTATTTTACTTATCCTTTCACTCTTCAAATTGTGACTCATAATCTACTGAAGCGTTAGTCAACATTGAAATACCTTTCATTAATTCTTCAATAATTATCTTTGCTGGTAGTTTTGTTGCCTCAAATTATAAGACTGGTGGGCCACATTCATTATATATCAAAACAAATTTAGTTTTGCGAGGCTTGGTTATGGTATGGAGCAAGATGAGGTCGAGGTAAACGCTGGAGGGCTTCTTTAAGAATCGAGGCAAGTCGGAAGATTGGATGCAACTCATTATAGGCATGGACAAACACAGAATAGTTGCTTAGGCTCATATCAAATGAGAGGTTGTTGTGTGGCCGTGTGAGTGTTTTAACTTTTACTTGATGTTCAATAATTTGTAATAATTCTATAATAAAGCTTGCTCATTACCTTCCTTAGGAAATGAGGATTAGAGGGTGAAGGTAAGATGTGTTTATCATTTACTTTTTGGGATCAAATAATCATGTACGTTTTCAATCAATTTAAAGGGAAAAAGAGTAATGTATGGGAGTGTGACCTATGACAATGCTCCTATATTTGTGTTTCTCTTCTATATGTGAAAAGACATCTCTATGCCTTGTTTGGAGGAGGATAGAGATAGACATAGGAACGCTCCTAGACAAAGAAACACTTCCCTAACTTTTAACACTTGATTTGGATCATAGTTGTCCATTTGGCATTTTTTTAGGGAAAAGATTAGGCACACTGCTGCCTATTGGGTTTCCATGAGTATGTCATGATTGTTGGGTTTCCATGAGTATGTCATGCATGACATGAGTCTGTCCAGCATGTGTGCTTGGAGCCGGCAGCTTGCCTAACCTATGTCTTTTATTAAATTGAAAGATTTAATATTCTATATCATATTAGTGATTATAGATCAATGCTTTCTCTAATTTTTTGTTATTTCCCATAAGAAAGGATGGCAAATTTACACGCTTGTGTTTGGTGCAAGGCCACGCGACCAAGGATGAATGAATTATATATAAAAGAAGAAGAAAAAAAAAAGTATAGTTTTTCTATGGACGTGATTGTTTAGGGTGTTCCGTAGCCAAGATGAAAAGAAAAGAAAAAAGTAAAAAAATTGTACTACTGGTTTGAGAAATTCTCATTGTGTTTGGTATGTCTAGAATCAAAGAAGATTCATTTTTTGAATTTCAAAATTCACCTTAACAATGGTGAAGTTTTTTTCTCTAGTTAGAAAAAAAAAGGAAAAAAAAAGAAAGGTATTACCTAAGAATACACAAGAAATTAAAAAACTTTTTTTTTCTTTTCTACTATTGGTACCTAAACATATATAATTTTTGGGAAAATGTTGGGTATGCCGCCGATATCATGTACGCTAGCACCCATTATGTCTATCTCTCTCTTCCCTTTTTCTGAAATGACCTTCATATATTTCCTGAATGATACTCCATCATATGTTTCTATTGGTGCTATCCGCTAGCATACTTGATATCGGCCGCATATCTATCCTTCTCCCATAATTTTTTTACCATTTTATTTTACATTTCTATTTTTCCTTTTTTAGAATTTTTTTTTTCCATTTCTTTTATTTTATTCTATTGACTACCAGCGATGGCGTTGTTTTAGGATGTGTTTGGACTTTGGATTATAAGAAAAAAGAGTACTGTTTATTCACTTTAATGTTTCCAGCCGTTTGCAATCCATGTATCATAGATTTTTTTTCTTCCGCTTTTAATTTTATAGCCGTTTTATATTCCATACGATTTACCACTTAAAATTTGAAATTTGAATCCATCTTTGAACCGAGATAAATTTTCTAGCCGTTAGGCATCCACAAAGCGTAATATTAACAACTGAGAACTGTTGGGGTTTCTCCACTTATAATTTCTACCCGTTTGGTATCTATATTGCTTAAGATTTACGACTTGAAATTTGAAGTTTGAAACTCGAACTCCACGTTTTTTTCTTCTCCAACCGCCTCAATTGAAACGGTACAAAGGGAGAAGGAGGAGAACGAAATGGGAGGAGGAGAAAGAGAGAGGGGGTGGGGGAAGAGAGTGGAAGCAACTAGCAGAACAAGAGAGAGAAGCAAAAATGGTTTCCTAATTGGATTGTTTCAATGTTAGGGTTTGGGTTCCGTACTCTCTGGTATCCCAAAATGGCGAGAGCCGCTACCAGGAAGAGGAGGAAGAGGACGATCATGAGTGGGAGAAATGGCAGGGGAGAAAGAGAGGGGGTGGGGAAGAGAGTGGAAGCAACTAGCAGAACAAGAGAGAGAAGCAAAAATGGTTTCCTAATTGGATTGTTTCAATGTTAGGGTTTGGGTTCCGTACTCTCTGGTATCCCAAAATGGCGAGAGCCGCTACCAGGAAGAGGAGGAAGAGGACGATCATGAGTGGGAGAAATGGCAGGGGAGAAAGAGAGGGGGTGGGGAAGAGAGTGGAAGCAACTAGCAGAACAAGAGAGAGAAGCAAAAATGGTTTCCTAATTGGATTGTTTCAATGTTAGGGTTTGGGTTCCGTACTCTCTGGTATCCCAAAATGGCGAGAGCCGCTACCAGGAAGAGGAGAAAGAGGACGATCATGAGTAGAAGCAACAAGCAGAACAAGAGAGAGAAGAAAAAATGGTTTCCTAATTGGATTGTTTCAATGTTAGGGTTTGGCTTCCTTACTCTCTGGTATCCCAAAATGGCGAGAGCCGCTACCAGGAAGAGGAGGAAGAGGACGATCATGTTTGGATTCTCCGAACATTTCTTATCAGTGGATAGGTATAGCAGCGATGCATTTTGGCGGAGGAAGAGGAGGATCATGGCTGCTGTTCGTCTATGTAACGCTTCATCATGGCTGTTGTTCGTCTATGTAACTTTGTGTTGGTATGTTGATAGTGTGAAGATTACAAATGATTGCCGACATCTCCAAACCTTTGAGACATGCTGGAACTAATGTTAGTATTTTTAACTCAAGGTCCAATTTGGATTTATCATATTCTGTGATCTGAGACATAGAGTTCTTGGATTTCATATTTTATCAGCTATCAGATTTAAATTACCAGTTTTAAATTTTTTCTGGTTTTGTTGCTTGAATTTTCTTATTAAACTTCTTAAATTGCTCTGGACTTCTCCCCTTGCTTTTGGCATTATTGTTCTGAAACTATGATTCTTATTTTCCTAGTATTTTAGGCTGTTACAAAAGCAATGTTGGGATATGATCCCCAAGAGGTGAATCCTGAGGATATGGTACGCTTTGCCCTGAAATTCCCCAGGTATGTTGACTGGAAATGGTTTTTAGGGTGGTTTTTTGTTCATCTCACTGAATTGGTGCAGCCATGAGTGACAGAATTCATGAAATATCATGGGTATAATGAAATTAGAAGATGAGAATGAGATTTAAATCAATGGAATGAGGAAACTACCCAACAAAAGATAAAAAGGAAAAATGTTGTTGGAAAAAAATAATACAATTACATGAATTAGGAAAGACCGAAAGAGAGAGATGCCATATTGTATATGTAGGAACTACAATGGCTAATTTTATGGATTAGTGATGCTTCTTGTTGTTAGAAAGATTTGTGGATGAATTGGGTTCATGTACATCTTTTCAGTGTTGGAATTGAATCCAACTTCCCTTTCCTTGCTGAATTAGGACTCTAATTCCTTTCCCTTTCTGGATTAGTTATCCACGATCTTCCAGTGGGATCAGAAGCCCCTTCTCCTTATCCTAGTGGATCTGGCATTACTAGAAATTGGCTCAGGTTATTAAAAACTTCAGATAATTAGAAAATTTTCAATCTGTCCTCAACTAAAGCTTAAAATTGAAATAAAGAATCTTACCTCTGATTTTGAGTTCTAATTATTTGTTAGACAATAACATTTCTGAATATGATTTGTTTCATGTTTCAATATTTGCATTGCAGACGATGGCTTCTTATTTAGTATGGGATGCTATTGCAACTTATTACCTGTATATGATCTATATTCATCCTTTCATTTACTCTCTTGCGACCGTAATACCTATGCTGCCTGACGAGGTTTTTACGTAAAGAAGGGTAACCCTTTGTGAAATGCTCCTCATGGTCTAGGTGGTTTCTAGGAATTCTCTATTGGCAGTCATTTGAATTTTTCTTTCTTGAGCTGGTCTTGCAAATTTTTTGGCTTCTTCAGTAATCCTGGGGTAATTCTGGTGCTTCACGAACTATTTTGAGATCACGTCAAACGTTATTGTTGACTGTGACATAATTGTCAAGGCATAAGACGACCCAAGGAAATGGATAATGGTAACAAAGCAAGGCAACACCAACAAGGCGACGCCTAGGTGACCAAGGCACCAGTCCAGGCTGAGCAGCCTGGACCCTTAGGCGATGCCTTGACAACTACGGAGCTTGATCTAATGTGCAACTTCCATTTTGTAATATTCACAGGCACACAAGGGAGCACCAAGATGATCTGGAGAAGTTCTATAATAACCACCTTTTGGAGGGTAAGACGTACATAGGTGGTAAAGTGGAATGCCTCGAAAGTGGTGTTTTTAGATCTGATCTCCCTACAAATTTCAACTTGATCCATCTGCATATGAGGTGATTTGTGTTCCTTTCTTTTCCATCTGTGTAATAGTTTGCTAAGCAGCATGATTGACATCAGTGTACTCCTTTCCATCTCTAGCAATTAATCAGTAACCTTGATCATGATCTGCAATATGCAATAAAGGTGGAGGGTAAGATGGACATTGGATCTGTCTCCAATTATGATGAAATGAAGAATGCTATCATGGAAAAGGTGCTGCCTGTTTCTGTTGTCAAGCTTTGATATTTTATTAAGTACTGATGTTTGATTAATCCTTAGGCATCAGTTACCTTTCCCACAGTTCCCCTTCCCACCCCTTTCTAAATGTTAAGTTTGAAATCCTTATCTACTCTTCTTTTTCTTTTCTTTTTGTATTTGATTGAATGGTATAATGTTGTGCTACCATGAGTAACCTTAGTCACATGTGTACAAATGGGTTATCACTGTTTTATGTTTTAAATATTTTGTCCAATCCTTCTACTGTATTTTATTGAACCTGAACTTTTCCCCTGAAATTATTGATACTATAAAATTTTTAGCGCCTCTTTGGTAGGCTGACCACTTGATCTTATCAATTCTATCTATATATCATCTAGGGCTGTGTTTGGTAGCCAAGAGAAGAAAAGAAAAGAAAAGAAAAAAGTACAAATTTGTATTTTTTTTTTTTTGGTTTAGAAAGTTCTCTTTGTGCTTGGTATGTCCTAAACCAAGAGAAGATTCAGTTTTTGAATTTCAAATTTTACATTGGGAATTGTGAAGTTTTCTTTCGCTCAAAAAAAAAAAAAAAAAAAAAAATCTTGCCAAAAACACAAGAAAACAAGAGAAAATATAAAAAGATTTCTTTTCTTTTCTTCTCTTCTAATGGGAACCAAACATACATACTTTTTTTTATTTTATTTTATCACCATTTCATTTCTTTTCTTCTCTTTTCTTTTATAGATTATTTTTTCTTTTCTTTTCTTTTCTTCTCATGGCTACCAAACATAGCCTAGATGTTGCCGCAATGTATGAGGACATAATGAATCCTTTCTTACTTGATTTTTCCGTTGCAATCCTACAGGTTGTAAGTTTGCTTGATGAACCTATTCATGAAGAATTTTCTCTGATATATCATTGAAATGTAATGATATATTGCTGCTATGTATCCAAATATTATTTTAACAACATGCTCTAGTTATGTTTGGTGCAGCCTCCTCACGTTGTCATTATGAATATTTTTCTACTGTTTGTATGATACCTCTGCTCAAGTATTTTCTCTGTTTGGAATGACTTTGTCTTAAACAGTTAGTTTCTTTCTCTATAAGAAATGGTTTTCGTTCCTGATAAAATTTACCCCACAATGTGCCTACATCTGTGGTGGCTAATCTATATGCTGCTTGGATGCATATTATATGATCTCTAGACTCCATCTAATGGTGTGAACTGAGAAGTTGGGTCATGGGCGGTGATCAGAGTTGCTATTAAGTAGTAAATAATAGATAGAAGAGAGGAGAATGGAAGAACAAGTGGGGATTGCTGTGGTGAAGCAGTCCAAGTGGGGATTTTGCTATTTGGAGTTTCCCCCCTTTTATTGATGATTTATTGAGGAAGGGAAGCATGGTGGGCGGGGAGGGGAGGGGAGGGGAGGAGGTAGGGGGGAGAGAGCAGGAGAGGAGAGGTTTGGAGGGTTGGGTGGTGGTGGAGTTGGTGCTAGGTGGGTTTGCAGGAGGGAGGGTGGGAAAGGGAGTTGTTGGTCGGAGGAAGTAGGAGAGAGAAGGACGCAAGGGGTATCTCAGGCTGTTCATTTAGCTCTTTCTACTCTTATGGGGATTTGGTAAATGTTTTCAACATTGAAACCTGTTATGGTAAAATATAATTTAAACCTACTAATTTTGTAAATCTTTTTTTTATTTGGTAGATCTAGGCAATTCCCCCTTTTGATTATTGAATATGGCAGCTTATGACATTGTAGAACAGGTTATTCCACTTCGATTAGGAAGTCTGAAATTGTCTTCATAAACTGGAAGGGTTTACAGAATTGTTTGTCCAATGGCTGTTTACAGGTAGAGAATCTAGGGTTCTCATAAGCCCACTGTTTTACAGATCAGGATGAGCTCATAATCATGAAGTTGGGCTCTAGCTTGTGGGCATGAAGTTCAATGAATGTGTGCATGCTCAACTCAAATGCAATGCCATTGTCATGAAACAGAGATTTGAAGCCCTAAAGCTGGGCAAAACAGAGTTGGAAAGCATATTGTAAATATGGATCTTAATTATTATCCTTAGCCCTAAAAATTCCTGATTTCTGGTTCCAAAGCCGAAACTGCAGACCCATTTTTTTGTTAAACATACCAGAGTAGCAATTGATAGCAATCTAGGGTTCTCCATAAGCCCACCGTTTTACAGATCATGATGAACTTATAACCATGGAGTTGGGCTCTAGCTTGTGGGCCTGAAGTTCAATGTATGCATGCTCAACTCAATGCAATGCCATTGTCATGAAACAGAGATTTGAAGCCCTAAGGCTGGGAAAAACAGAGTTGGAAAGCATAAATATGGATCTTAATTATTATTCTGAGCCCTAAAAAATTCCTTATTTCTGGTTCCAAAGCCGAAACTGCAGACCCGTTTTTTTATTAATAACATACCGGAGTAGCAATTGATAACATCACAAAGTATATCAAATATTGTTAATGACTCTCCTTGACTTGTACTATAATGGATTAATGGTAAACTTTAATTTTGCTCAGCCATTTGAGAAATCCAATCTTTGTTTATGCCAGAACCATAGCATCAATCACTGCCTCCATGGGATCCACTTGAGTGGATTCTCAAGGAACATCATCTGATGATGCCACTTTCAATGGGTTTTCACTTGTGGGGGAGCAGGTGTGATGATCTTGATCTGAGATGCAATGGGGAGCTATACCAAGAGTGGTCTGGTCTCCATTTTTTTGATGTAGTCTGATTAGAAGGGATCTTGAACTGATTTATAAAATAGAACCATCCCTTACCTTTACTAGCTGTGTATCACCTTCAGCACACTTAATTTCTAGTCTTGAGCCCTTATAATGCAAAAGCAATCCATGGTCCTGATCGTATGGCTATGATAAAATTTGACTAGTATTGTTTCAGATCATGTATGTCAGGCCAAGATAGTCCTCTAATTAAATTGGGGGGCGGTTATGTAATTTTTTCTTATTTTATATTATATTTTTAAGGTAGCTCATGAGGTTTTATTTTAGTAGCAGATTAGGAATTATCATTAGATAAAATATTTATATTTTATTTTTTGCTGTGGTCTGCAAGGAAGGTTTGGTCATTTATTGAAGGTATAACCATATAAGTCGAGTAAGCTAGTTTCTACAATTGGGAAGTTGAGAGTCCTTTTTTCTTTTGGGTGAATAAAATATTCATTATCAAGAGGAGAAAGGAAAACATAGAGCCCCTAGAAATGGGAAGAAGAAAAAACATTACAGAGGTAACAATACAAATGAAAGAAAACCCAACCCCCCGAGAGTGGAGACAAAGGGCTGCAGTATTGAGACCATTTTTGTTTTTGGGTCTTTATACTTGAATTGTGCAGAACAGAGAAAAGAAAGGAAAAAATATGAGTGATTGATGAGATTGATTAGCAGGGAAAAAAATTGGCCTACCAATCCAATCATTAGTATTTATTCAATGAGAGAAAGAACCCTGCCAGTCTGGCGTTTCCTACGCCAGATGTTGGGGCCAGTGGGAGGGCGTAGGTGGGCATTTGTGCGATTGGAGAAAGTCCTAACTAGAAAGCGCTTGGTCCAACTGTAATGTAAGAATGTTGTGACTTGGTGGTCAAGTGGTCGAAACAGCCTTTCGATATTCTTTGGGTAAGGCTATGTAGTTCTCACCCCCCGGACCTCACACATGCAAGAGCATCGTGGGTTGGGTATGCCCTTCTTTTGTGGAAGGCCTTACTATTTTATATGAAAGAGGTATCTGCAATGGATTATGCGGTTAACACTAGAAGGAATCACTTTTCTTTGAAAGATGTGTATCAAATGGGTAAGAAGCATTATCTGTGCTTCTTTTTCTTCTTTTCCAGTAAATTCGAGATACTTAGTACTCTTCAACCATGAGGTAAGCCTTTTTTTTCTCTAATAGGTAGGCCCTAAGGTGAGTTGAACTCTTGACCTCTTTATTGTGAGGAGTTGGTCTTCGACAACTGAGCTATCCCTCTTGGGGTTCATGAGGTAAGCTGTTAATTGATTGTAACTGATTGTAGAGGCATTTGTTGAAATGGACGAGTTGACAAACTTTCACTAGCTCTTTGTAATTACCTTTTACATAGCTTTTGATTATTTGAACCTTTTCTGCTCCATAACTCTGCAGATAATGCTGCACATTGCTTTTCAAAACAAATTCTGTCAAAGGACCAGGAGAGGTAAGTACTGGATTCAAATATCTTTTTAATCTTTTTTCCCTTCCATTTTATTTTAAATAAAATATTTTGATGTATAGAACGAGATTTTTTTATACTCACCTTGGATCATAGATATTTAAAGGTAGCGGGCTACTTATGCTCCAATTTTTTTGTTCCTAGAAAACAGTTCTAACATGCGGTTGCAGGCAGTTAATTGCATCATTCGTACAATTCCGATGGCAAGTACTCAAACCAAACCTAACCTCTCGTCCCAGCTCCCATAGTATGAAAGTTTTAACCAGTCATTTGTATATTTATGAGGGTTGTGCATCATCTGCTGTTCCACCTAACTCTTACGAACCTGGGGCAGAATGTGCTCAAATTTCTTCCTTAGGGTGTGATGCATTGAATGTGAAATTAGGGTGTTATAAATAGGAAAGTAAAGTAGGATTGACTGCAGGCAATGTGAGGGGTTTCTATGATGAGTCTCTTTTGTCTTGGCCCTTGGAACTCATCTTTTGGTCACCTGAAAGCAAACTTCTTTCATGTGGGCACATCCCTCATTGCCTATTGTTTTGTCCATCCAAACAGTGAGCCAATGAACCTTATAGGACCATTAGCTGCATTTCAGCGGAAGAATCCGCCTACTAATTATGTGGTGTAGATCTGCATATATTACCAAAAGTGAATGAATCATGTTAGTCAAGGAACTGTAGATTTTCATGGTTTTTAAGGTTGTTCATGATTCTTTCCCATTTTCTCTGTACAGGTGATAGCTGCAATAACTTATCAGATAATTACCGGAATGAGGTTTAGTGCTATTTGTGATTTCCATTTATCCCACGTGTTTGGAATGGTTATTCTGTGTTCAAATTTTCTGCTATAATAGCCACGTTCTATTGAGATTTGTTTATGTCGCTGTTAGATTTTTTATATGGTCAATCAAAGAGATGCTCTTTTTGTTTCAAACTTCCATTTTGAATTTTAAACTCGAATTGATGTTTTTGAACAAAATTTTTCCAACAATGCAAGAGAGGTAATAAGGGATAAAAGGTTAAAAAGACAATCTCTTTAAAGCAAGATATTCAAATGCTCATGTACAACATTTGAACTGAGACCTGGATTGTTCTAGATTCTCTTCATGTTACCTTAGTTTCCATTAAACAGTGAATTTCCATTTTTGAAATGCACAGATAAGGTTGTTTTGATGCATGCACTTGATAGGATTAGTATATCATAGAATACATTTATTTTTATATAGGCATCCTTTTTGCTCTGGTTCTCAATGTGTATTCTACCCTATGGAAAATTCAGATACATTTGACGTTCTATCTCCCAAGACTTTTGATTGATGCAAGTGATTTTCAGGGGATTGGTTGCCTTCTTCATGCAGAGTTGAGAAAGAGGCTGCAAGATGCTGGTATTTGTACAATATTATGTTGGGAGGAGAAGGAATCGGAGGGATTTTGTCATAAACAGGTACTTTAAATGGAACTTAGCATGATCATGGCGTGAAATTTATTAAACTGTGACCTTTGTGTCATTTTGGGACTAGGCTTCCACTTGAATCAGGGTTGAGAGAGCCTGACTTGCCGAGATTAGGCTTGGCTTATCGAAGACTCCATTGGTTCATCTCAGGCTTGGTTTGCTACCTAAGTCTTGTACACAGGTTGAGTTGACCGAGCTCCAAATGTTAAAAGCCCATGTAGCATCCTGAACCTTAGAACTTCTACCAATGATGATCTTGTTTTTAGCTTTTGTCTATAAAGCATAAAATATAAATACAATAATGTACACTAATTCGAGCTGTAGGCTCTATTGCTAAATGAGCTTAATCTTGGGTTGTATCTCAGATCATAAGCTGAAAATAAAAGCTCAGACTCAACTCAAGTGAGACAAGCTTGCTCAGCTCATGGAATGTGATGGTTATATGGTTGATCATGATAGGTCTCGCCAATGATGGCCTATAAATTTATCTAGTTTGTACTTTGTATGGTACCTGTACTGACTGAAAATTACCAAAAGTAGCTACACTTTTCTTTCGTGTTGCTTTACCTAAAAATTCAATAAGAAGCCTCTTTATTCATCATGATTTCGTAATAAGAAGGTAATTTCTCGAACCAGATTCTGGAGCTGAAGGAATAATTAATTTTAGCTAGAGCTAAATTAGTGAGATAACTTAGTCTCCTATCTTTCGTTCAGACTCTGGATATTTATTTTAATTTAACTTTCTTTTCAATTTTGTGATGACTGATTTCTTTACACCTTGTTGAGAGAAATACCTAACAAAATACTATCTAGTTACTTCATGACCTCAGCCTAGTGGTCTTTTCTAGTAGCTGTGCATTGTTGCATTTTAGAAACTAGAGATCTCTACGATCTTTTGTAAAATTGAGATGGGTATGTAATTTTTTATGTTTGAGATGGACATTAAAGCTCCTACCAAAAAAAAAAAAGAGATGGACCTTAAAGCAGGGTTTGTGACAGTTGCAAAGGTGGATAGCTCGGGTAGAGTTTGCAAACTACCAATTAAAGCTGACATCCGGAGGAAATTATGATTTCATGGTGGTTCCACCCTCGTGGTCTCTCATCTTAACAAGGATTTCAGGCTTTTCAGCATTTAAGCCACTCCTTTGAGTCAATTTGAGTTTAGCTTACCATTAAGGGCTCACAGAAATTCACCTTCATCTGTTCCTGCTTAAGTTCAAGAACTGGTGGGTGGGGACAATTCTTTAAAAGAAGTATCCAGGGTGAATCAAATCATTACCTAGTCTGAAAGTCCTGAACATGTAAACTCATAGAATGATGGATGCTCAGATGATGAAGACTTGAATGGTACGTAGAGTGACCAGAGTCTACCTATTCTTTATTGTGGTTTCTTTTATTTCTAACTGACTATTTTGACGAGGTATCATTGACAAGGCATCTATATTATGACAAGGTATCATTAACATTTTTTATTAATTCCTATAAGCAAGTATTCCTGTTTTTCTTTAATGAAGTGGTAGTCAGCTTCACTATTTTTGGCAGGTTCTCACCGTAGAGGCCTAGACATGATTTCATAGAGAGTTGCAAAGACTGTTCCTTTAAAAGGGGTGGATTGCAAAGTCACTGAAGTCTAGTTCAGGAGTAGCAGAAAGTGGAGATGGTGCTTATATAAAAAAATAGTTCCTGCTATGGACGAGGTGCAAGAGAGATTGGAAAGTTTCCTTGTCATTATTAAAGTCAAAAAAGATAAGGGTAGCCATTATATAATTGCCACTTAGAGTCTAACTGGAATCTCATTTGTGAAGAAGATCGAGGAAATGATTTTTCTATTAATTGTTGCTCCATGGCCGCTTCTAGAGGTAAGCTTTTAATGGAGGTTAATACCATCCAGCCACAGGTTCCAGAGAGCTCAGTGCCAAAGACAGTGTACCATTTGGTCCATTTCATATTATGCCAAATGAAGATTGTATCTGCATGGAACTTTCTTCAAAGGTAAATTTCTCTTGGATCCTACTAATGAATATGGCAGATGATGTCAAAAAAGAACATCTAACCAAGGTAAGTATTGTTTTCTCTGTTTGAATCTGTTTGAAAAACATATTTGATGTCACTGGAAGATAATTGAAACAGTCTTGAATTATTATGTATAAAATTTGTGTTAAATTCTTTTTTTTTTTTGTTTTTTTTTTGTTTTGGGGATAAATAATTGAAAACATAATGTTGTTTTCTTTATGCTACAACCATTATATGAGAAATTTCAATGAACACCTAGAGATCGCGATCTTTTGCAGATCAGATGCAAGGTTCCAAAAGAAAGCAGTAGTAAAGAAAACAGCCTTCCAGCTACATCATATGAGGATTAACAATATTCTAATTATAACTTATGACACATTCTCATGAATAATTTATGAAACCCATTGTTAAAAGGAAAATCCATGTCGAAAAGCTTGTGAAATACCACCACACCCTGGTTCGCTAGTTAAAGCGGGCGAGAAACCTCTCCTTGTACTATACTTACTATCACCAGCATGTCTTGTATGCATTGAAGTATGTTAGGAGTAACCATGTCCTTGGGACTAGTGATTATGTCTTTTACAGTCAGTATCATATCAGTTCGGAGTTCAGTCTATGACTCTATTCATGTTTTAAATATTGCATTAGGATTTAAATCAGGTTCAATTTGAAGTAGACAACTACTTGTTGTATGATACTTATAGTAGAAATGAGTATAAGCTTAAGCAACTGAAGCATATTTCACATACTGAGGAGGCTTCATAAGAAGCAAACACCCAACAATACAGATCTTTTCTTGACTAGAAATTACCTGATAAAGTGATCAGCTTTTTAAAGTTGAAGGAAATAGAAAGCAATCAGGAAGTATGGATAAATTATTTCACAGAAATTCACTTAAAGGAAAGAATTAACTCATGCTATAGCCAGCATAAGTTTTCATTATTTTTGGTAGGTAACAGCTATAGCTGAATCTCAATTGTTCACTGGTTAATGAAGCAGCCTAGGAGGCCAGGGCACAACCACGAGCGTGAGGTCTCAATGCAAGATTATGTTTATAACAACGGGAGAATGCTACACTTTGGCTGACGGTGATTCCATGATACCTATATTTTAGTATCTATTAGTAGTTTTGAGCAGCCACTTTGCGCAAGACCTGCCAATGATTAGGAGGACTGTCTCCAATCCAGCCTCCCAAAACAAAAGCAGGTTTTCACACTTTGGGGTTTTCATTTGGTGCGATGGTAAGAACTTGATCCCCTAGGCGTCGCCTGATTTTTTTTCCCTCCAGCGCCTGGGATCTCTCGATGTCATGACAAGTGACAACTATGGCTAGTGTGAGAGGCGTGTTCGAGTCTGAGGGTGGCAATTGAACACAAAATGCCAATGTTTAGGATCAACCCCAATCCAACCCTCCCAATACCTTGTAGAAGCTGGACTTGCACTGAGTTCTGACCTCTCTATTGGTAGTTTTGAGGTCTTAGTGTGCTGTCAACTTTTGAGCCATTATATATTTCTTGTATATTGGTTTATTCTTCAAGCATTTGGTATGACACCCCATAAGGGATGATGAGTATTAGAGCTTGCATGAGCGTCCCACAGACATGAACAAGCTTAGATGATGAGTATTAGTTTCATTTCTTGATCAGTTTATTCTTATTACTTTAATCACCAATCATCCTGTGTAAAGTGTCGTAACTTATTTGATCAGTGCTTGTATTTTCAATTCAATGATCTTGGAAATATTTGCTGCTGAAACTTTTGCATAACTATATGTGCTTCATGTTCTCTTAATTAGGATAGTTTCTGTTATTTATTGATGTTTATGATAGATGATTGATGACCTTGATGGCGTTGTTACCTCCGACAGAAGTGTTAGCACTCATATTATCACAGGAAAAGTGAGAAGAACTAGAAATCTCTGCATTGCCCTTTGTTCAGGGTTAGTCTTCCACCTTAGACCACTTCAGTTTTGTTCTCTCTTTCTCTCATTTATACTGATATTTATCTTACATCGCATTAGAGACTTTCTTTTGTTTAATCTTTTAGTAGGCTAAAGTTCTAATTAAGTATTCATTTATGGTTTCATTCCATTTGTAATTAATTTTTTCTAAGATGTTGGCTTTGTCAGAGAAATGTATTTTCGAATATATGGAATGGTTTTTGTGTTAGGAACCAATAGCAATGCGTAGAGAGCTAACTATGATATAGGTGTCTTACAAAATGCATTGGACTGTCTCTTACTTTAGAACTGTTGGCTTGATTCAATGACACATCAGCACTACAGGGCTTGAAGCTACAACCCTTATGACTTTGTAACAGTTTGTGGCTCACAGTTATGGACACTAGCATAGTCTTCCTGCCTGACCTACTATAATGGGTTGAGTGCACTCCATTTTATTTAACTTTACAATCCTATCATGGCAAAGGCTTAAGGTAAGAGATTCACCTGCCAAGTTTACACCATCTTTCTCAATCAAAATTTTGATCTTATAGCTAAAACCATTGGCACCGATTTTATAAAGATGTCGGGATAGTCTTGTAGTTAAAGTACCAATTAACATTTTAGCATTGAAAAGGAAATCCATAGTCAGATATTTGAAATCCAGTCAGATATTAAGTATTTGTTTTGATAAAGACCTACAACTACAAATAATGTGAATCGGCTAATGAGTTTATGAAGTTTGAAAATCAGTGACCAAAATAACCATCCGTTTCTCTAGGACTTTCAAAGGCAACGTCGTACATAGATGATAAACCAGAGTTCTGACAGCAAATATTACATTCCAACTCCTGAGCCTTTGTTCTTCCCCTTCAACATGTTAATGGCTTCTAGATTTGAGGTGAAGATAAATAGAAGTAGACCACTTCCAATCATAGGGACCAATGCCGGTTGGATTACTGATCAACTAGGGACCTCCATCGGTTGGATTGCCAACCAAACTCTCGAACCCTACAAGGCCCGAGTAAAGCCTTATTGACTAGGGAGGGGTGTTGTAAACTTTACAAAATGACTTGAGAAATTTCTTATAGAGATTTCCATTTTCTGTTTTAGAAACCTCATCTTTTGGGACGACAACAATCTAATGACCAATAGAAAAACACGAAGAATTGTCTCTTTTTTTGGTACTCACATTCATGTCTTATCATTAGTCAAGTCAAATGAATCTCTGCGCCTGGTTAAAATGGAAAAACATTAAAAATTGCCTCTTTTTATTACCATCTTAATTAAAATAGTGATCTATAGTTTGAGGCTATCAATCAATAAAATAACTATTACAAATTTTCAAACATATTATTTTTTACAAAATTTCCTGTTAAATTATCAAATATGTGCAATGATCATTACAGGTTCTAGGTATAAAAGAAACAATGAGGAAAGTTTCTTACTCCCCACAATGAGTCAGCTATAATTATTAAATTTTAATGACTGAAATACAAATACGCCCCAGTGGGAAATATGTTATGGTGTAAAACTACAGAAGGATACAAATAAAGCAGATAAAACAAAGGCTGCAATCTCATAAAGGCGAGCTATCCCCAAAACATAGTCTTGGATGAAAGACCCTTCTCTTCATAAATTAAAATTTTATTATAAAATAAATCATAATTATATTTTTCTTTCCTCTCTAATGAAAGTTTAAGAGAGAGAGGTATTAGGAATGTAATGAGCTGCTTACTCATCAGGAGTAAGGGTTTCAAGGATTTTATGTGTACTAGTAATTCATTTTTCATCTTGCCTATGTTCTTAGTTTTCTGTATCTCACCTTATGTTGCCTGTAAACAAAGGAAAAATGATAAAGAAAGTGAAAGAAAAGATGTTTGGGTACTGTGTTTGTACCTGTATCAGATTTTGCTGTAAGTTGGTTTCCTTGTTTTATGCTCTCATAAGATGCTTCTCAAATATAAAAAAAAAAAAAAAAAATCCTTGACACCTTTTCATTAGTGGTGGCAATATGCAGGGCTGGGCCTTGGATCTGTTGTGCTTTTCTCTGTTACAGATCTAATTTCTGCAAAACAGTTGTTATTTTTGTCTAGCAAATCTCTAGTAGCTCCACGGCTTATTCTATGTTGTTAGCTATGTTACTTGGACACAACAAAAGCATTCAACTTGGGTGTGGTGAAGATTCTATTTCTTGCATTATCAATAGCTTACACAATTATGGCTCTTAATTCGAAGTGTCCAAGTAATATTAGTGTTTAGCACGTGGGAGATATTGACTTCAAACCCTTCTAAAAATATATTTCTTTTCCTCTAAAAAATTAATGCATATGCAACTATCTGCATATATCAACTTTTATGTACACTAGTCTATATTATTTGTTAACAACATGAATGGGGAGAATGCTTGAGTGATATAACTGATCACACAAGCCCTTTATTTATAATAAGTAAAATAGAGTCATAACAGGAGTATAAGTCATGACCCAATTACAAGTATAACCCCATCCAGCCACCCCACTCTTAATAGGGTTGGTGGAGGGGGAAAAGTCTTATTGTGCCTCTGCGGCACACATAACCCATATTTCATATTCTAACACCCTCCCTCAAGTTGTCCATAGATATTACACATGCCCAACTTAACTAAACAAGAATGAAATATCTTCCCAGCTAAACCCTTAGTGATATCAGCTAACTGATCTTGAAACCTCACAAAGGGAGCACAAATCATGCCAACATTCAACTTCTCTTTGATTAAGTGTCTGTCAATCTCTACATGTTTGGTACGGTCATATTGTACTGGATTATGGGAAATACTGATAGTAGCTTTGTTGTCACAATAGAGGACCATTGGAGGACGAACATGCACACCAATATAATATAATGTAAGAGTGTGCATAACCACAAAAACTCACAAATCCCTTGTGTCATAGCATGAAACTCTGCTTCAGGACTAAATATATCCTCCGCATTCTGCTTTTTGCTGCATCAAATGACTAAAAGGAAAAACCAAATCCCAAAGGAGAATAAGACTAACATATTCTAACATTATCTATATTATAGTTTGTAGCATTAATACACATGGCCCTAATTTCATTGGGTTACCATTATTAGGATAGGGCTCTATTATGAAAATTCCATGCTCAAGTCTGTGCAAAGTTGGTAGGGGTTGGCTTGGGTTACCCTTGCCTCTTCTACTTTATGATAATGTTTATCATAAACTTTAGTGATTTTCTTTTTCAATTATTTATACCAGAAACTATGCTATGGGATTTATTATCTGATACCCCCATTAGGTATCTCTGAATTTGTGTTCTAATTATTTGTTAATCTTTTTTTTCTTTCTTTCTTTCATTAGTTTGACAATAACATTTCTGAGTATGATTTCTTTCTCGTTTCAATAATTACAGTTTTGACCATCTCTTATTATTCAGTATCAGATGTTGTTGCAACTTATTACCTGTATATGACCTATGTTCATCATTTCATTTTTCTCTCTTGCGACTATAATTCCTATGTTGCCTGACAAGGTTTTACGAAAAGGAAGTGGAACTCTTTGTAAAATGCTCCATATGGTCCAGGTAGGTTACTGGAACTCTCCATTGCAAGTCATTGAAACTTTTCTTGCTTGAGCTGGATTTACAAAATTTTCGGCTCCTTTAGCAATTGCGGTATAATTCTGGTGCTTCTTAATGAACCATTACGAGATCACCTCAAACATTATTGTTGAGCTTGACATAGTTGTCAAGGTGTATGGCGACCCAAGGCTATGGAGATTGGTAAAAAATCAAGGCGACGCCTAGGTGACCAAGGCACCAGTCCAGGCTGAGCTGCCTAGATGCATTGACAACTATGGAGCTTGATCTAGTGTGCAACTTTCATTTTGTAATATTCATAGGCATACAAGGAAAATGTTATCTGTGCTAATAAGTACCAAGATGATCCGGAGAAGTTCTATAATAACCACCTTTTGGAGAGTGAGATGTACATAGGTGGTCATGTGAAATGCCTCGAAAGTGGTGTTTTTAGATCTGATCTTCCGACTAAGTTTCGACTTGATCCATCTGCATATGAGGTGATTTGTCTTCCTTTATTCATTTCCATATGTGTGGAAGTGTATGATGACTTTTACAGAATTCGCTAAGTAGCTTGATTGACATTAGTGAACACCTTTCCGTCTTCAGAAATTAATCAATTACCTTGATCGTGAATTGCAATATGCAATAAAGGTGGTAGGAAATATGGACATTGGATCTGTCTCCACTTATGATGAAGTGATGAATGCTATCATGGAAAATGTGTTATCTGTTTCTGTTTTCATGCTTCGATGTTTTATTAAGTACTGATGTCTTTTCATCTCCAGCAATTAATCAGTAAACTTGATCGTAATTTGCAATATGCAATTAATGTGGAGGGTAACATGGACATTGGATCTGTCTCCAATTATGAAGTGAAGAATGCCATCATGGAGAAGGTGCTGCCTGTTTCTGGTGACATTTTTAGTTTCATTTTGATTAATAAAATTTCAGAAAACTGCTAGGTGTTACAGTTCCTTTGTAACTTCGTTGCTAGGGTTGGGGCCTTGTAAAATTCCATTGATGTGGCCACAGCTCTACTCTGATCCACATCACAACCCTTTTCATATACCCAAATCTCCTCCAAAGATCCCTATATAATTCTGGAATTCTGTCCTACACCAGCAACTTTTGGTTGCACGAGAGGTTTGCCCCAGTGGGATCCGTAACTCCCCTTTTGTTCGACTTAATTATCAAAGCCTTAAGTAGAATGCTTGCAAAAGCTGAGTGTTAAAGACTACTCACGATAAGGGAGTGTCCTATCGTGCTTTATGTCTTAGCTGTGGTGGTAGTGTTTAACTGTGTTATTTTCTTTCCTTTATTTCAGATGTCAACTTTACTTGTAATTAGACATATACTCTTAGTAGGTCTGCTACTGAGAGTCTATTATCTTTGGCTATACAGATTGGATGTGACCATGATTGGAAGTAGCTGAATCCTATTGTGATCTGTTGGAATTCTCATTCTTCAGTCATTCTATCTTTCTGTGCCCTTCTCTTGTTCAAGCTATGTAAGGTTTGGTTGTAGGTTTCTCTGCTGCTACCTGGTATTAGAGCCAGGTTTTGATCCTGGGACCTCTGGGTTATAGGCCCACATCGCTTCCACTGTTAAAGACTACTACTGCTGCACTCCCCCTATCATTAGTAGTCTTTAACATTGAGGAAGGTGGTAAAGATTGAGGGTTCTTCCATTCCAAACTTGGAAAGTCTCATAACTCTTCTTCAATTAGTGAATGATGCACTTAATTTTCTTGGGTCTTTACACTGCCAATTATGGCTGCTTGGCTGTTTGTTAAGATGTTCTGAAGCAAATTTTGTGCTTCAACTAAGCTATTCTAGAAGTGAACTCATAACCATTATAGATGTTTGGAATATTAAACACTTCTCTACCAGCTTTTATTGTAGGATTTAATAGCTACCTTGATTCACTTTGGGACTTCCCTGTTTGGTTATATCGATAAATGGATAAAATGCTTTTCACATTGTTAGGAAACTCTCTTCCGAAAGGGGAAAGCTTACTATAATCAAATCTGCTCTAGCAAGTGTTACAAGTTATTTCTTTTCCCTTTTTACAGTCCCTATCTCTGCTGTTAATAAGTTGTAACATCTACAATAGGATTGGTTCAATTTGAAGGTTTAATTCATCAAACTAACCTCTTGTGGAGTTGGAGAAATTTTGCAAGCTTGGAAGTGAAGGTAGAATGGGATTTAGGAAGATTCCTGACATGAATAAAATCTCCTCTCTAAATCACTGAGGAAGTTCCTAGGGGAGTTGATTGAAGGGTCATAGCTACCAATGTGGTGTATTGAATGACTAGGAAACCTAGTGGGTAATCACAAGCTTTTGGACCAGATTATTTAATTTTATATTTTCAATTAATTTTTTTGTTTGAAAATTTGATTTTCTTGAAACTAATATTTAAAAAAAAATAGGTGGCCTTCGACTTTTTTTATATGTTAGACATTGTTGGCTGATCTATGATTCAAAATGTTAAAAAACAGGGGAAAAATTCTGGTTTAGTTGAAAATCATGAAAATTTGTGGAAATATTGTTGATTTCTGAGTTCTTACCTCCCAGACCTTGCACATGCGGGAGCCTCGTGCACCAGGTACGCCCTTTTATTGTCGATTTTTTTTCAACTGATTGTGATTATGATTGCATTGTTCCTTAATTAAATTTTTTTTTTAAATTAGGTATATCAATATTAAAATATAATAAAAACTAGTTTTAATTTGGAAAATATATAGGACTTACAAAAAAATTGAGTAATAACTTTACTGTTGTTTTAGAAGTCTTAACTGATGTAGAGCTCAATATTGTGTGCATTCTTGTTGCAACAATGTAAGAAGGTTGCACAATGGCTGATCAGGGAGGAGACTTGGCATGGTGGCATTGGCGTACCCATTGGTAAGAAAAAACAAAGTCACAATGCAGTTAATGTGGGAAGAAGATCATGGGAGGTGGGGCTACAAGGCTGAAGCGGTATCTGACTGGTGGATATAGGAGGTCTTTCTATCAATGTACCCCCCTCTCTTTCTCTCTCTCTCTCTCTCTATATATATATATATATATATCAAATATATAAAGGCAGATAAAGAAACCATAACAATGGCAGGTTGATGGTTCCATAGTTCAGGAGTGTTAAAACAATAGAGAGTGAACAATGGGTGGTTGAGATTGATAGATAGGAAAAAAGTCACCAATCCAAGTGAACAGCAAACACCGACAGTGACGTAATTTGGCTCCATTAATTCTACAATAATCGATCTTGTTCTTGTTTGACATAATTAGGGAAATGGGGATTGCTTTGGAGCCAAATCTTGCGCTGCTGGCCCCAATCAAAAATCTTGGGGTGAAAATGTGGGTAGCATTTGGGTTGAATTCAGGCTCCGCAGGTTCAGAAGGGTCTGTAGGATCAATATCAAAATGAATCTCAACGAGGATTTGATTGGTTTCCTCAATGAGTTTCTAGTTCTTGCCCTCAACCTCAGCGTAGCCAGCGAGGTTTTCGACGCTAATGGTGGCATGAAGGACAAGAATAGTAACGAAGCCACAAAGGATTATAAACTTAATGTTGTTGAAAGTTTTCTAGATCTGATGCCCACGGGCTAAGCTGGAAGAAGATGTATGGCCGCTGAGTCTGGTAGTAGTGGTGGTATCCCCCCTCTCTCTCTATATATATATATTTAATATGTAAAGGCAGAGAGAGAAACCATAACAGTGACCCGTTGATGGTTCCATGGTTGAAGAGTGTTAAAACAATAGAGAATGAAGAGAGGGTGGCTGAGGCTGATAGATAGGAAAAAGACACCTGCAATGTATTGGGTGTTTCTGAGATCAAGTGTAGCTACATTCATTGCTTATCGTTGTCATAGCTCAGGTACGCCTGCAAGGCCTTAAAGTCAAAGGAAATTGCGAGTCCTGAAATGATATTTTTCTTCTGAAAATGATGTTATTATACTGTTACTGCCTCGTTGTTTGGAAACATTTTTTTTTTTTTTTTGGGTGGGGACAGTCTTGGAGACCATAACCATTCTAGATATTAATGGGGTTATTATTTTGGATTTTGGTAGTCACACTTCATATTAAGTATTATTCAGATTCTAACCGAAGGGGGGGGATAGTAAGTCCACAATGAATTCCCCTACTTTGTTGTGCCTTTGTGTACATGTTTGAATATATATGATGCAGCCAGCCAATCCTAGTTTCCAGTCATGGTATCAGACATCAGATCGGCTGTTCCATAGGCTCAAATCTAAATATTTCCCTGAACCAGGGTTGAAACCGGCTCTCTAATTTGCTGATTTTATTAGCAAGTATTGGGGTAAGAAAACAAGAAGGAGAGAGAAGAGATAGGGGTTTTTTGGGATTGTGAACATTACCCATGAACAATCACTGAAGAGAGGAAAGAGAGAATAAAGGAAGACTTCTTGGCTATACAATTCAAATTCAAACCCATTTTCTGTATTTTATTCCATAACGAAGGGAGGCGTGTGATTTATTTAAACATTAAATAATTAAACAAACTTAGAAACTACTTTTAGCATTCATAGATGAATCTTGCTAAACTACTAAAACTCCCAAACAGAAATTATATTTAATAGGACTCTTTCAGATTTATCTATGACAACTAAGGAATGGGGCCCACAAGATCCCTATAACGACTACTATTAGATAAATACTAATCTTTAATGGGTCCCCATTAATTAAAATATTTGTTTTAGTGCACCCCTTTAGACCCCAATATAACTCGAAGAATTAAAAGGCCACACACCACACATACTAGTGTGGCCAACAAAACTACTACTCAGCCTTATCCCAAATAAATGGGGTTGACTAAATGAATCCAAATCCAATCAGAGGCGGCAATAGGAAAGAAGATGTAATAATCGGTAATACTCACCTAAATGGGGTCGGCTACATAAATTCTAGCTCTCCAATCGGATATATTCGTAGCCATACTTGGGACAATATTTAAACTATGCATGTCTTTCCTCATTACTTCTCCTCTGGACATTTTTGGCCTGCCCCCCGTCTCTTTTAGCTCCTTCAATCTGAATCAGATTACTTCATCACTCCTCCTTACTAGGGCATCCCTAGGCCCCCATTGAGCATGGTTATAGCACTTCAAATGGCTTTCTTAGAGCTTATCATGAATCGGGTAAACTCCCAAATCAGCCCTAATATGATCATTTCTTACATCCTTCATAGTTTTGCCTCACATCCATCTCAACATCCTCATCTTTCTACACAAAACTTGTCGATATGGGACTTCTTAACTGCCTATCATTCTGTCCCGTACATTATAGCTGATTTAATGACTGTCCTATAGATCTTTCCTTAAAATTTTAAAGGAATCTGTCAGTCAACACCTTGGATGCACCGCACCTCTCCACTTCATATATCCCACCTTGATCCTTTGTGAAACATCATCCTCTATGTCACCTCCAACCTTCTTTATTGAGTGACCATGAGAGGAAAACAGAATAGAAGGAGAGGGTGTTGTGTGATAAAGAGATTTTCACCTCCTATTGTCCAGCCTATTATATATTATATTGAGATGAAAATAAATGCAACTTGAATGGGAGACTGAATCCTATCCATAACAATAGCTAAGAAATACAAGACATACTCCCCACAACACTTAACACTTAACATGATCAAGGACAACATTCCGTTTGTCCATCCATGATTGACCTACTATGATGAAATGTTTGGAAGGAGGAATTACATAACATCTAGCACCGTCAAAGTAGGAAGAAACTGAAAATTTGATCAAAACCTCACCATTACATTTTGAGGATTTCATCTTAGACAGCATCTCTACCCTTGTCTGTGGAGAACAAAATATCAACATTTATGCCATCCCCATCTATCAAATCTGTATTTTTGAAAGAAAAAAAAAATTGTATATTACCACTAACATTCTAGATTTATTATACTGTTTTTAGATTTTATGAATTTTTCATGAGGCCAGAACTATGTTGACTTTTCCATTTTCATATTACCATAGACATTCTAGATTTTATCATACTGCTCTTTAGATCTAATGATATGTCAACGAGCCCAAATTTTGTTGATTTTTCTTGATGATGAGAAATGAACTTCTCATGCTTTATGTAGGTTTCACATTAGGTATACAGGAGAGTTTGAAATCATAAGTACTGTAAGATCAATCATATTCTTTCTTTCCAAGGATGAATTGTTCATTATTATCATTCATTCTCAGAATTCAGAAAAAAAGAAGAGTCAATTTAAAGTCCCTCCTTAGATCTAACAAATCTTAGATTTGTACATCATTATCATATTTGAGAATGACATATCACAGGTTTTGCTGACATAATTGAATAATTTCTACCCCCAAAATATTCGCTTTTAGTAGAAATATGTAGTTATTTTTAGACAATTGGGAGTTGTATATCTGCACGTGAAACATGAAATTAGTCGGAAAGTGTCTCGACTTGATCCAACATCCACTAGTCAAAATCTTGATGGCATTCCAAAGGCATGATAGATATGGTGAAGAAAATCGTTTTTTTTTTCTTTTGTTAGCTTTCCCTGTTCTAATACCAGTAGTTTTGTTTAGCAGATTGTTGTTTCTTTTCCTCTTTTGTTATGATTCCCTTATGACTATATTTTGTATACTTGAGATAATGACATAATAAAGGCACATCATCTAACTCTTGATTTGTTTCTACATCACTTACCTTCAAATTGGATTACTACTAATTACAAGAACAGAAAACGAAAGTAGAAATGGAAAATTAAAGTTTGAACTTTACTGAGATAATGACATAATGTCTGCCCCATGTCTCACTGAACTAAAGGCCCATAATATATTTGCTACTTTAGATGAGGCTGACACCATATGTTTATGATTGTTACATAACATTGTTATGTTTTGATGCTTCTTTAGGATATCTTCTTCTGACTAAAGAAAACTATTATTTGGAAAGTAATAGAGAACAATGTTCGGTGTTCACCCGGGGCGGTAAGACTGAAACGGTTTGGCATGTTAAAGATAGTGAAGCTGCTGCTGTGATAGGGATTTGGATGATAGAGCACTCTTCCATGGTTTTTGTTTGCTCATTTGTTCCCGTGACAAATCTATGGTTTCATTACTAGATCAATCAGCTTAAGATGATCCTAACCTTTAAAAGAGATGAAACTTAGACAGAAGGGCCTACCTCAGTTGGGAGCTCAGGTCAAAGGTGAGCATATCTGATTGGAAGACCTTCCCTCGGTTGGCTCTCAGGCCAAGGCCTAGCGGACTTGACCGAAGGGCCTTCCCTCGGTTGGCTCTCAAGCCAAGGCCTAGCGGACTTGACCGAAGGGCCTTCCCTCGGTTGGGGGCTTAAGTCGGCACACCTGACCGAAGGCCTTCCCTCAATTGAGGGCTTAGGCTAAGGCCAAGTAGACCTGACTAAAGGGCCTACCCTCAGTCGGGAGCATAAGCCAGACCAAGTACACTTGACCAAAGGGCTTACCCTTGGTTGGGAATTTAGGCCAAAGCCGACCACACGTGACCGAAGGGCCTACCTTGAGAGCTCAGGCCAAACCTGAGCATATCTGATTGAAAGGCCTTCCCTCGATTGGGGCTCAGGCCAAGGCCTAGCACATCCGACCGTTGTTTGGGGGGCTCAGGCCAATGCCGAACACCTTAGATCGAAGGGTCTACCCTCAGTTGGGAGCTCAGGTAATATCCAAGCACACCTAATCAAACGGCCTACCCTCAGTTGAGAGTTCAGGAGAACTGAAAGCACACCAGATGGACGAGTCTTCCCTTTGTTGGGAGCTCATGTCAAAGCCGAGCATATATGATCGGAAGGCCTTCGGTTGGGGGCTCAGGCCAAGGCCGAACACCTTAGACTGAAGGGCATACCCTCAGTTTGGAGCTCAGGCCAAAGCTGAGCACACCTAATCGAAGGGCGTACCTCTGTTGGCAAACCATATCAAACCTGAGCATATATGATCGGAAGGCCTTCCTTCGGTAGGGGGCTCAGGCCAAGGGTGAACACCTTAGATTGAAGGGCCTACCCTCGGTTGGGAGTTCAGGCTAAATCTGAGCACATCGGATCGAAGGGCCTACCCTTGGGAGTTCAGGCTAATGACAAGCACATTAGATCGAAGGGCCTACCCTTTGTTAGGAGCTCAAGTCAAAGCTGGGCATACCTGATCGGATGGCCTTCCCTCAGTTAGGGGATTAGGTTATGGTCGAGCAAAACTGATCGAAGGGCCTACCCTGGGTTGAGGGCTTTGGCCAAAGCTGACCACACGTTCTCGAAGGGCCTTCCCTCAGTTGAAACTTAGGCTAAGGCTGAGCAAAAGTGACCAAAGTGCCTACCCTTAGTTAGAGTTTAAGCTAAGGCTGAGCACACCTAATCGAAGGGCCTACCCTCAGTTAGGAGCTTAGGCTAAGGCCGTGCAAACCTGACCGAAGGGTCTATTCTTAGTTTAAAGTCAGGCCACAGCCGAGCAGACCCGACCGAAGGGCCTCCCTCGGTTGGGAGCTCTTCCCACGACTGAGTACACTTGACTAAAGGGCATACTCTCAGTTGGGAGCCCAGGCAAAGGCTTAGCACAACTGATCGAAGGGCTTTCGTTTGGTTAAGGGCTCAGATTAAAGTTGAGCACACCTGACCTTAGGCATACCCTCGGTTAAGAGCTCAGGCCAAAGCCGAGCACACCAGACTAAAGGTCCTACCGCGGTTGGGAGATCAAGCCCAAACTGAGCACACCTGACCGAAAGGCCTTTGGTTAAGGTTTTAGGCCAAAGCAGAGCAGACCTGATCGAAGTGGCAACCTTCGGTTGGGAGTTAAAGCCAAGACCAAACATACCTCACGAAAGGTATTACCCTTATTTGGGAGCTTAGGCTGAGGCTGAGCAAACCTGACCAAAAGGCTTACCTTTGGTTGGGGGCTCAGGCCAATGACGAGCACACTTGACCAGAGGGCCGACTCTCAGTTGGGAACTCAGGCTAAAGCCAGCATAGCTGACCGAAAGGCTTTGCCTCAATTAGGAGATGAGGCTAAAGCCAAACACCCTGATTGAAGGGTCTAGCCTTTGGGTTTAAGCTTAAGCCGAGCACACCTGGCCAAAGTGCCTACCCTCAATTGGGAGTTCAAGCTAAAGTCAAGCCGAAGGACCTACCCTCGGTTGAGAGCTTAGGCCATGGTTGAGTATAACTGACTGAAGGGCTTAATCTCCATTGGGAGCTCAGGCCAAGGCTGAACATACCTGACCAAGGGGCCTACACTCATTTGGGGGCTTAGACCAAGGTTAAACACACTTGACCAAAGGGCCTACCCTCGGTTGGGAACTCAGGACAAGGTAGAGAATAGATGACCGAAGGGCCTTGCCTCTGTTTGGGGCTCAGGCTAAAGCCGTGCAAGTCAAATCAAAGGGCCTAACCTCGAATGGGGGCTTAAGCCTAGGCCGAGCACATCTGACCAAAGTGCCTACCCTCAATTGGGAGTTCAAGCTTAGGCCGAGCACAATTGACCGAAGGGCCTACCCTCAGTTAGGGGCTCAGGCTAAGGTCGAGTAAACCTGACCGAAGGGCCTACACTCGATTGGGGCTCAGGCAAAGGCCAAAAACCACAGACTGAAGGGCTTACCCTCGGTTGGGAGCTCAACTACAGTTGAGTACACCTGACCAAAGGGGGTATTCTCGGTTAAGAGCTAAAGCCAAAGCCGAGCAAACATGACCGAAGGGTCTACCCTCGGTTGGGAGCTGAAACTAAAGTCTAGCATACGTGATCGAAGGGCCTTCCCTCAGTTGGGGGCTTCAGCCAAGGCTGAGCAAACTTGATTGAAGGGCCTACCCTCGGTTAGGGGCTCAGGCCAAAGCTGAGCACACCTAACTGAAGGGCCTACTCTCGATTGGGAGCTTAGGCCATAGCCTAGTACACCTGATCGAAGGGCCTACTCTTAGTTGGGAGCTCAGCCTAAGGATGAGCACACTTGATTGAAGGGCATACCCTCAGTTGGGGGCTCTGGCCAATGCCAAACACACCACACCGAAGGGCCTACTCTCAGTTGGGAGCTCAACCTCAGGCCACGACCGAGTACACTAGATTGAAGGGCATACTGTCGGTTGGGAGCTCAGGCCAAGGCCGAGCACACCTGATCAAAGGGCTTTCCATTGGTTGAGGGCTCAGGATAAAGCTAAGCACACTTGACCTTAGGGCCTACTCTCAGTTGAGAGCTCAAGCCAAAGCCGAGCACACCAGACTGAAGGTCCTACCGCAGTTGGAAGCTCAGGCCTAAGTAGAGCACACCTGACTGAAAGGCCTTCCCTTGGTTAAGGTCTCATGCAAAGCCGTGCAGACCTAATTGAGGTGCCAACCTTCGGTTCGGATGGGAGTTAGAGCCAAGGCCAAGCACACATGACGGAAGGTATTACCCTCGTTTGGGAGCTGAGACTAAGGCCGAGAAGATTAGACCAAAGGGCCAGGCCTGCCCTCGGTTGGGGGCTCAGGCCATGGTTGAGCACACCTGAACAAAGGGCCTAACCTCAGTTGGGACCTCAAGCCAAGGCTGAGCATAGCTAACCGAAGGGACTTACCTCTATTGGGGGATGAGGCTAAAGTCGAACACCTTGATTGAAGATTTTATAGCTTCTGTTGGGGGCTTAGGCCTAGGCCGAGTACACCTGACCATAGTGCCTACCCTAAATTTGGAGTTTAAGATATAAGGTTGAGCACACCTGGCAGAAGGGTCTACCCTCGGTTAAGAGCTCAGGCCAAGGCCGTGCAAACCTAACCGAAGGGTCTACTCTTAGTTTGGGGTCAGGATAAGGCCGAGCACATATGATCCAAGGGCCGACCCTCGATTAGGGGCTCTGGTTAAGGCCAAACACACAAGACCGAGGGGTCTACCCTCGATTGGGGCTCAGGCCAAGGCTAAGCAGACCTGACTGAGGGGCCTACACTTGGTTGGGTGCTCAGGCCAAGGTTGAGCACACCTGAAAAAAGGGCTTACACTCAGTTGGGAGCTCGGGCTAAAGCTCAGTATAGATGACCAAAGGTCTATGCCCCTGTTGGAGGCTCAGGCTAAAGCTGAGCACACCTGATCGAAGTGCCTACCCTTAGTTGGGAGTTCAGGCCAAAGCCGAGCAAACCTGACCGAAAGGCGTTCCCTCGGTTGGGAGCTCATGCCTATGCCGAGCACCTTGCTTGCTAAGAGAATATTCTCTCATAAAATAGTCAAATGTGTTTGAGCACAGTTTACTTTGGAGACTCAAATACGTTTTTCCCGAAAAAAAGGTGGGAATGATGGAATTTTAAAAAAAATATATAAAAAAACTATAAAAAAGTATGTGATCACCCACTACGTGTTCACTGTCTAATTTTGACAGTAAGGCTTCTAGTCTTAAAAAGAGTACGAAAGAAAAAAAGGGGGGGAAGACCAAGGGGGATATAAAGTGAAGGACAACAGTCACTTTTGTTTGATTATTAGCACTCAGCCTGTAGCGCAAGCTCAGTTTTATTCACTAGTTTGATTTACAAGAACGAAGTTCTTGGTATCAAAAAATTTATTAATTTTTTTCCAATTATGCAGGAACTTGACTTGGGTAACGACAAGGTAAGATTTATGTAATAGATTTATTTCCTAGAAACAAAGTTATCTTGTTTATACTTGTTCTCCAAATATGTAGTGTTGCATGAACTTGAGCGTTGCTTATATCAAAGATTCTAGAACTACAGATAAGTTTTTCCTATGTCTTCTATTTTTTTTCTGAATACCATTCATGTTAATGAATTTAGAAATCAATCTTTATTTGTGGGAGAAAGAGAAAAGGAAAACCTGTCAAAATACTAACGCTGAGGTATCCTAGCAATTTCAGTTGTTTTATATGTTTCACATTTTCAGAACTGACACCTTGTTTCGTGGTGTTACTCTTGGAGGGAACCTTTAGGTGTGGGAAGGCGTCAGGGAACTCCTCACTGTTTAATCTTGATAATAGTACTTCTTATCTAAAAGGAGCACCAGAAGAAAGGGGGGGGACTAATAAGGATACAAAGTCAATGACAATATTCACCTTTGATTACTACCAATCATCTTGCAACATAAGTCTAGTTAAATTCACTATATTGTTTTACAAGAACCAATTTTTTGGTTTCAGAAAATTTATTGATAGTTTTTTTTCTTCTAATTGTGCAAGAACTTGACTTGGATAACGATATGGTAAGATTTATGTAATAGATTTCTTTCCCAGAAACGATGTTATCTTGTTTATACATGTTCTCCAAATATTTAGTTTTTTATAATTCCAAAACCCCCTTCCAAAAAAATATATATATAAATTATGTACGTAGTCGGGATTTCTTTGTTTGCCATTAAAAGCTGTGTAACATGAACTTGGTTGAAGATGAGCCTTGCTTACATCAAAGGTTGTAGAACTGTAGATAAGTTTTGCCTATGTTTTCTATTTGTTTCTGAATATCTTTCATGTTGATGAATTTAGAAATCAATCTTTATTTGCAGGAGAAAGAGAAAAGGAGAACCTGTTAAAATACTAGCGCCAAGGTATCTTAGTAATTCTAGTTGCTATTTTATTTGTTGCACATTTTCAGAACTGATCTATCTCCTCCCTTCTTTATCACTTACACCTTGGTGTGGGAAGGCGTCAGGGGACTTCGCACTGTTTAATCTTGACAGTAGTACGTCTTATCTAAAAAGGAGTACGAAAGAGAAGGGGGGAGTAAGGAGGATATAAAGTGAAGGACAACATTCACTTTTGTTTGATTACTACCGCTCAGTCTGTAATGCAGGTTTAGTTAAATTCACTATATTGTTTTATAAGAACTTATTTTTTGTTTTCAGAAAATTTATTAATAGTTTTTTACCAATTGTATAGGAACTTGACTTGGGTATCGACGAGGTAGGATTTACGTAAAAGATTTCTCTCTTAGAAACGAAGTTATCTTATTTATACTAGTTCTCTAAATATGTAGTTTTGTAATTATTCCACCCCCTATTATATATATATAGTTTGGTTTTGTTTGTCTGCAGCTAAAAGCACTCCTGCATGAATGTGGATGTGGATGAGCCTTGCTTACAACAAAGATTGTATAATTGCAGATAAGTTATGTATATGTCATCTATTTGTTTCCTAGTATCGTTTACAGTGATGCCTTCAGAAATAAATCATTCTTTGCAGGTGAAAGCACTACTGTATGAACTTGGAGCTCAGGCCGAGGCTGTGAAAACCTGACCGAAGGATCTACTCTCAGTTTAGGGTTAGGCTAAGGCCGAGAACACCTGATCAAAGGGCCTACCCTAGGTTGGGGGCTCTAGCTAAAGCCAAACCATACTGAAGGACCTACCCTCGGTTGGGAGCTCTGGCCACGATCGAATACAACTGACTGAAGGGTTAACTCTCGGTTGGGGGCTCTGGCCAAAGCTGAGCACACTTGGTTAAAGGGATTTCCTTTGGTTAAGGGCTCAGAGTAAAGCTGAGCACACCTGACCTTAGGGCTTACCCTCGGGTGAGAGCTCAGACCGAAGCCGAGCACACCAGATTGAAGGGGTGCTACCACGGTTGGGAGCTAATACCTAAGCCGAGCACACCTGACTGAAAGGCCTTCCCTCGATTGGGAGTTAAAGTGAAGGCCAAGTATGCCTCATAGATGATATTACCCTGGGAGCTCAGGCTAAGGCCGAGCAGACCTGATCAAAGGACCTACCTTAGTTAGGTGATTAGGATAATGTCGAGCTCCACTGACCAAAGGGCAGACCCTCGGTTGGGAGCTTAGGCAAAAACCGAGCATAGCGGACCGAATGGTCTTGCCTCAATGTGGGGATGAGGCTAAAGCCAAACACCCTGATTGAAGGGTCAAGCCTTAGTTAGGGCTGAAGCCTAGGCCGAGCACACCTGACCAAAGTGCTAACCCTTAATTAGGAGTTCAAGCTAAAGCTGAGCACACCTAACTGGAGGGCCTCCCCTCGGTCAGGAGCCCAAGGCAAGGCCGTGTAAACCTGACTGAAGGGTCTACTCTCGGTTTGGGGTTAAACTAAGGCCGGGTATACCTGACCGTAGGGCTTTCCCTCAGTTGGGGGCTCTGGACAAGGTTAGACACACTAAACTGAAGGGCCTACACTCGGTTAGGTACTAAGACCATGGCCAAGTACACATGACCAAAGGGCCTATTCTAGATTAGGAGTTCAGGCTAAGGCTGAGTAGACCTAACAGAGGGGCCTACACTCGTTTGGGGGCTCAGGCCAAGGTTGAGCACACCTGACCAAAGGGCCTACCCTCAACTGGGAGCTAAGGACAAAGTCGAGCATAGATGACCGAAATGCCTTTCCTCTGTTTGGGGCTTAGGCTAAAGTTGAGAAAGCCAAATTGAAGGGCCTAACCTTGGATGGGGCCTTAGGCCTAGGCCAAGCACACCTGACTAAAGTGCCTACCCTCAGTTGTGAGTTCAAGCCTAGGCCGAGCACAACTGACTGAAGGGCTTACCCTCGGTTTGGGGTAAGGCCAAAGCCAAGCACACCTGACCAAAGGGCCTAACTTCTGTAGGGGCTCAGGCCAAGGCTAAACACTCCAGATCGAAGAGCTTACACTCGTTTGGGGGCTCATGCCAAGGTCGAGTACACCTGACCAAAGGGCCTACCCTTAGTTGGGAGCTTAGGCTAAAGGCGAGCATAGATGATCGAAGGGCCTTGCCTCTGTTTGGGGCTTAGGCTAAAGCCAAGCAAGCCAAACTGAAGGGCCTAACCTCGGATGGGGGGCTTAAGCCTAGGCTGAGCAGACCTAACCAAAGTTCCTACCCTCAGTTGGGAGTTCAAGCCTAGGCCGAGTAAAATTAATTGAAGGGCCTACCCTCGATTTGGGGTCAGGCCAAATTCTAGCACACCTGATCGAAGGGCCTACCTTCGATAAGGGATCAAGCTAAGGTCAAACATACTAGACCGAAGGGACTACCCTCGGTGGGGAGCTCAGCCACGACTGAGTACACCTGATTGAAGGGTGTACTCTCAGTTAGGAGATCAGGCTAAGGCAGAGCACACCTGACCGAAGGGTCTACCTTTGATTGGGAGCTCAAACCAAATTTGAGGATACAATCAAAGGGCCTTACCTTTGTTAGGGGCTCAAGCCAAGGCTGTCAAACTTGACTGAAGGACCTACCCTCTGTTGGGAGCTTAGGCCATGACCAAGTACAACTGACTCAAGGGCCTACTCTCGATTGGGAGCTCAGGCCAAGGTTGAATATGCCTGATCGAGGGGCCTACACTCGTTCGGGGGCTCAGGCCAAAGGCGAGCATAGATGACTAAAGGGCCTAACCTCGGGGTAGGGGCTTAGGCCTAGGTTGAGTAGACCTGACCAAAGTGCCTACCCTCAGCTAGGAGATTAAGCTTAGGCTGAGCACAACTGACTTAAGGGCCTACCCTTGGTTTGGGGTCAGGCCAAATTTCAGTACACCTGACCGAAGGGCCTACCTTTAGTAGGGGATCATGCCAAGGCCAAACACACTAGAACGAAGGGCCTACCTTCGGTTGGGCACTTAACCATGGCTGAGTACACTTGATTGAAGGGCTTTCCTTTAATTGAGAGCTCAGGATAACGATAAGTACACTTGACCTTAGGGCCTACCCTCGGTCGAGAGCTCAAGCCAAAGCCGAGCACACCAAACTGAAGGTCCTACTGCAGTTGGGAGTTGAGGCCAAGGCCGAGAAGACTGGACCAAGCCTACCCTCGGTTGAGGGCTCAGGCCATGGTCGAGCACACCTGACCAAAGAGCCTAACCTCGGTTGGGAGCTTAAGGAAGGCCAAGCATAGCTGACCGAAGGGCCTTGCCTCGATTGGGGATGAGGCTAAAGTTGAACACCTTGATTGAAGGTTCTAGCTTTTGTTGGGGGCTTAGGCATAGGCCGAGCACACTTGGCTAAAGTGCCTACCCTCAATTGGGAGTTCAAGCTAAGACCGAGCGCACTTACCCAAAGGGCGTACCCTCTGTTAGGAGCGCAGGCCAAGGCCTTGCATACCTATCCGAAGGGCCTACTCTCAGTTTGGGGTCAGGACAAAGCCGAGCACACATGATCGAAGGGTGGGTCTACCCTCAATTGGGGGCTCAGGCTATGGCTGAGTAGACCTGACTGAGGGCCTACACTCGGTTGGGTGCTCAGGCCAAGGTCGAGCACACTTGACAAAAGGGCTTACCCTCAGTTGGGAGCTCAGGCTAAAGCCGAGCATAGATGACCAAAGGTTTATGCCTTTGTTGGAGGCTCAAGCCAAAGCAGAGCACATCTGACCGAAGTGCCTACCTTCAGTTGGGAGTTCAGGCCCAAGCTGAGCAAACTTGACCGAAGGGCCTTCCCTCGGTTGGGAGCTCACGCCAATGCCGAGCACTCTGCTTGCTTAGAGAACCTTCTCCCATAAAACAGTCAAATGTGCCTGAGCACAGTTTACTTTGGAGACTCAAATATGTTTTTCCTAAAAAAAAAAGTGGGAACGATGGAATTTATATATAAAAAAACTATAAAAAAGTATGTGATCACCCACTACGTGTTTACTGTCTAATTTTAACACTAGGGCTTCTAATCTTAAATAGAGTACCAAAGGAAAAAAGGGGGGACCAAGGGGGATACAAAGTGAAAGACGACATTCACTTTTGTTT
Organism: Macadamia integrifolia; assembly: GCF_013358625.1. Lineage (NCBI taxonomy): Eukaryota > Viridiplantae > Streptophyta > Magnoliopsida > Proteales > Proteaceae > Macadamia > Macadamia integrifolia. The sequence goes on along the minus strand of NW_024868320.1, from coordinate 19,189 downwards.
GATTACTAGCACTCAGCTTATAGCGTAAGCTTAGTTTTATTCACTAGTTTGATTTACAAGCTATAAGCTTAGTTTTATTCACTAGTTTGATTTACAAGAACCAAGTTCTTGGTATCATAAAATTTATTGATAATTTTTTTCCAATTATGCAAGATTTTGACTTGGGTAAGGACAAGGTAAGATTTATGTAATAGATTCATTTCCTAGAAACGAAGTTATCTTGTTTGTACCTATTCTCCAAATATGCAGTGCAGCATGAACTTGGTTTTCGATGAGCGTTGCTTATATCAAAGATTCTAGAACTACAGATAAGTTTTTCCTTTGTCTTCTATTTTGTTTTCGAATATCATTCATGTTAATGAATTTAGAAATCAATATTTATTTGTACGAGAAAGAGAAAAGGAGAACCTGTCAAAATACTAGCTCCAAGGTATCCTAGCATTTCCAGTTGCTGTGTTATATGCTGCACATTTTCAAAACCAACACTTTGTTTCGTGGTCTTACTCTTGGAGGGAACCTCTAGGTGTGGGAAGGCATCAGGGAACTCCTCACTGTTTAATCTTGACAATAGTACTTCTTTTCTAAAAGGAGCACCAGAAGAAGGGGGGGGACTAATAAGGATACGAAGTGAATGACAATATTCACCTTTGATTACTACCACTCAGCTTGTAACGTAAGTTTAGTTAAATTCACTATATTGTTTTACAAGAACCAATTTTTTGGTTTCAGAAATTTTATTGATAGTTTTTTTTTCCAATTGTGCAGAAACTTGACTTGGACGACGGCAGGGTAAGATATATGTAATAGATTTCTTTCCTAGAAACGATGTTATCTTCTTTATACATGTTCTCCAAATATGTAGTTTTTTATTATTCCATAATCCCCTTTTAAAAAATATATATATATTATATGCATAATCGGGATTTCTTTGTTCACAACTAAAACGTGTGCAGCATGAACTTGGTTGAAGATGAGCCTTGCTTACATCAAAGGTTGTAGAACTGCTGATAAGTTTTACGTTTGTTTCTATTTGTTTCCGAATATCATTCATGTCGATGAATTTAGAAATCAATCTTTATTTGCTGGAGAAAGAGAAAAGGAGAACTTGTTAAAATACTAGCACCAAGGTATCCTAGTAATTCCTGTAGCTATTTTATATGTTGCACATTTTCAGAACTGATCTATCTTCTCCCTTTTTTATCACTTACACCTTGTTTTGTGGTATTACTCTAGGAGGGAACCGCTAGGTGTGGGAAGGCGTGAGGGGACTCTTTACGGCTCATTGTCTAATCTTTACAATAGTACATCTTATCTAAAATGGAGTAGGAAAGAGAAGGGGGCCTAATGAGGATACAAAGTGAAGGACAACATTCACCTTTGTTTGATTACTACCACTCAGTCTGTAACGCAAATTTAGTTAAATTCACTATATTGTTTTACAAGAACTAATTTTGTTTCAGAAAATTTATTGATAGTTTTTATCCAATTGTTCAGGAACTTGACTTAGGTATCGACGAGGTAGGATTTTCGTAACAGATTTCTCTCCTAGAAATGAAGTTATCTTGTTTATACTAGTTCTCTAAATATGTAGTTTTGTAATTATTCCACCCCCCCCCAAATATATATATATATATATTTATATAGTTTGGTTTTGTTTGTTTGCAGCTAAAAGCACTCCTGCATGAACGTGGATGTAGATGAGCCTTGCGTACAACAAAGATTGTATAATTGCAGATAAGTTATGCTTATGTCATCTATTTGTTTCCATGTATGATTCATATTGATGCCTTTAGAAATATATCCTTTTTTATAGGTGAAAGCACTACTGTATGAACTTGGAGCTCAGGTTGAGGTCGTGCAAACCTGACCGAAGGGTCTACTCTCAGTTTAGCGTCAGGCCAAGGCCAAGAACACCTGATCGAAGGGTCTACCCTCGGTTGGGGGTTCTAGCTAAAGCCAAACACACCATACTGAAGGGCTTACCCTTGGTTGGGAGCTCTGGCCACGACTGAGTACACCTGACTGAAGGGTCTACTCTTAGATGGGAGATCAGGCCAAAGCCGGGCACACCTGATTGAAGGGATTTCCTTTGGTTAAGGGCTCAGAGTGAAGCTGAGCACACTTGACCTTAGTGCCTATCCTTGGTTGAGAGCTCAGGCCAAAGCCGAGCACACCAGACTGAAGGTCCTACGACGGTTGGGAGCACAGGCCCAAGCTGAGCACACCTGACCGAAAGGCCTTCCCTCGGTAGGGAGTTAAAGCCAAGGCCAAGCATGCCTCACGGAAGGTATTACCCTCATTTGGGAGCTCAGCCAAGGCCGAGCAGACCTGACCAAAGGGCCTACCTTTAGTTTGGGGGCTCAGGCCAATGCCGAGCACAACTAATTAAAGGGTCGACCTTTGGTTGGGAGCTCAGGAAAAAGCTGGGCATAGCTTACCGAAGGGTCTTGCCTCGATTTGGGGATGAGGCTAAAGCCGATCACCCTGATTGAAGGGTCAAGCCTCGGTTGGGGCTTAAGCCTAGGCCGAGCACACTTGACTAAAGTGCCTACCCTTAATTGGGAGCTCAAGCTAAAGTCGAGCACACCTAACCGATGGGCCTGCCCTCAGTTAGGAGCCGAGGCTAAGACCGTGAAAACTTGACCGAAGGGTCTACTCTCGATTTTGGGGTCAAACCAAGACCGAGCATACCTGACCGAAGCTCCTACCCTTGGTTGCGGGCTCTAGACAAGGCTATACACTAGACCTAAGGACAAGCCTAGGTTGGGTGCTCAGGCCACAGCCAAGTACACCTGACCAAAGGGCCTAGTTTTTATTGGGAGTTCAGGCTAAGGCTGAATAGACCTGACCGAGGGGCCTGCACTCGTTTGGGGGCTCAAGCTAAGGTCGAGCACACCTGACCGAAGGGCCTACCCTCGATTGGGAGCTTAGCCAGAGCTGAGTACACTTGATGGAAGGGCGTGCTCTCTGTTAGAAGCTCAAGCCAAAGCCGAGCACATCTGACCGAAGGGTCTACCCTCGATTGAGAGCTCAAATCAAAGTCGAGCATACGTGATCGAAGGGCTTTCCCTTGATTGGGGGCTCAAGCAAAGGCCGGGCAATCCTGACTGAAGGGCCTACCCTCGATTAGGGATTCTAGCCAAAGCCGAGCACACCTAACTGAAGGGCCTACCCTTGGTTGGGAGAGTAGGCCACGACTGAGTACACCTGATTGATGGCCCTACTCTCGGTTGGGAGCTTAGTCTAAGGCAGCACAGATCATATTAAAGGGCCTGCCCTCATTTAGGAGCTCAGGGTAAGGCCGAGCAGATCTGATCGAAGGCCCTTCCCTTGGTTATAGACTCAAGCCAAGGCTGAGCAAACTTGATTGAAGGGCCTGCACTCGATTAGGGGCTTTGGCCAAAGCCGAGCATACCAAACCGAAGGGCCTACGCTTGATTAGGAGCTTAGGCCATGGTTGAGTACACCTGACTGAAGGGCCTACTCTCAGTTGGGAGTTTAGTCTATAGCTGAACACACCTAATCAAAGGGCCAACCCAAGTTTAGGAGCTCAGGGCAAGGCTGAGCAGACCTGATCGTAGGGCCTTCCCTCAGTTGGGGGCTCAAGCTAAGGGTAAACCAGACTGAAGCGCCTACCCTCGATGGGGCGGCTTAGGCCAAAGCTAAACACAATTTTACAAATGCCTACCCTCAGGTGGGAGCTCAGGCCAAAGCCGAGCATATTTGACCATAAGGCCTTCCCTCGGTTGGTGGCTCTAACCAGATCTGAGCAAATCAGACTGAAGGGCCTACCCTCAGTTGGGGCTTAACCCAATGCCGAGCACACCTAAACGAAGTGTCTACCCTAAATTGGGAGTCCAGGCCAAAGCTGAGCATGCCTAACCGAAGGACCTACCCTAGGTTTGGAGCTCAGGCCAAACTCGAGCAAAGCTAATCGAAGGCCTACCCTCGATTGGGGGCTTAGGCTAAAGTCGAGCAGACCTGATAGAATGACCTACGCTTAGTTGGGAGTTCCGGCCAACAACAAGCACACCAGACCAAAGGGCCTACCCTCTATTAGGTGGTCAAGTCAAAGCTGGGCATATCTGATCTAATAGCCTTCCCTTGGTTAGGAGATCAGGCCCAGGCCGAGCAGAGCAGACTAGACCAGACCAAAGGGCCTATCCTCGGTTTAAGGGCTTAGGCCAAAGCCGGTCAAAACTTCCCGAAGGGCCTTCCCTTAGTTGAAATATAGGCTAAGGTCGAGTAAACCTGACCAAAGTGCCTACCCTTAATTGAAAGTTTAAGCTAAGCCCGAGCACACCTAACCGAAGGGCCTACCCTCGGTTAGGAGCTAAGGCCATGGCCGTGTAAACCTGATCGAAGGGTCTACTCCCAGTTTAGGGTCAAACCAAAACCAAGCACACTTGACCGAATGGCCTACTCTCGGTTTGGAGCTTTGGCCATGACCGAGTACACCTGACCGAAGGGCCTACTCTCGAATCTCGATTGGGAGCTCAGGCCAAAGCTGAGTAGACTTGATCGAGGGGCCTACACTCGTTTGGGGGCTCAGGCCAAGGTTGAGCACACCAGACCAAAGGGCCTACCCTTAGTAGGGAGCTCAGGCCAAAGGCGAGCATAGACGACCAAAGGGCCTTGCCTCTGTTTGGGGCTTAGGCCAAAGCCTAGCAAGCCAAATCGAAGGGTCTAACCTCGGATGGGGCTTAGGCTTAGGCTGAGTAGACCTGACCAAAGTGTCTACCCTCAGTTGGGAGTTCAAGCCTAGGTTGAGCACAACTGACTGAAGGGCCTACCCTTGGTTTGGGGTCAGGCCAAATTCGAGCACACCTGACCGAAGGGTCTACCTTCAGTAGGGGATCAGGCCAAAGCCCAACACACCAATCGAAGGGACTACCCTAGGTTGGGAGCGTAGCCATGGCTGAGTACACCTGACTAAAGGGTGTACTCTCGCTTAAGAAATCTGGCCAAGGAAGAGCACAATTGACCGAAGGGTCTACCCTCAGTTGGGTGCTCAAATAAAAGTCGAGCATATAATCGACAGGTCCTACCTTTGTTGGGGGCTCAAACCAAGGTTATGCAAACCTGACTGAAGGGCCTACCCTCGATTTGGGGCTCAGGCCAAAGCCAAGCATACCTAATCGAAAGGCCTACCCTCGGTTGGGAGCTTAGGCCACGGCCGAGTACACCTGAACAAAGGGCCTAGTCTCAGTTGGGAGCTCACCGTAAGGCCAGGAACACCTGATTGAAGGGCATATTGTCGGTTGGGGGCTTTGGCCAACGCCACATACACTACTCTGAAGGGCCTACCCTCGATTGGGAGCTCAGGCCACGGCCGAGTACTCTGACTGATGGGACTAGTCTTGGTTGGGAGCTCAGGCCAAGGCCGAGCACACTTGATCAAAGGGCTTTCCTTTGGTTTAGGGCTCACGATAAAGCTAAGCACACTTGACTAAAGGTCCTACCACAGTTGGGAGCTTAGGCCCAAGCCGAGCACACCTGAAGGAAAGGCCTTCCCACGGTTAAGGTCTCAGGCCAAAGCCGAGCGGACCTAATTGAGGTGCCAACCTTCGGTTTAGTTGGGAGTTAAAACCAATGCCAAGCACACCAGATGGAAGGTATTAACCCTCATATGGGAGCTGAGGCCAATGCTGAGAAGACTTGACCAAAGGGCCTACCCACGGTTGGGGGCTCAAGCCATGGTTGAGCACACCTGACCAAAGGGCCTACCCTTGGTTGGAAGCTCAAGCCAAGGCCGAGCATAGTTGACCGAAGGGATCTCCTTTAACACTTACACCTTGTTTCATGGTGTTACTCTAGGAGGGAACCTCTATGTGTGGGAAGGCATCAGGGGACTCCTCACTTTTTTAATCTTAACAATAGTACTTATCTAAAAGGTGCACCAAAAGAAAGGGGGGACAATTAAGGATACAAAGTGAATGACAATATTCACCTTTGATTACTACCACTTAGCTTGTGACGTAAGTTTAGTTAAATTCACTATATTGTTTTACAAGAACCAATTTTTTTTTTCCAGAAAATTTATTGGTAGTTTTTTTTTTCCAATTGTGCAGGAACTTGGTTTGGACAACGACAAGGTAAGATTTATGTAATAAAAACGATGTTATCTTGTTTATATATGTTCTCTAAATATATAGTTTTTTATTATTCCACAACCCTTTTCTAATATATATATATTATATATATGGTTGGGCTTTCTTTGTATGCAGGTAAAAGCTGTGGAGCATGAACTTAGTTGAAAATGAGCCTTGCTTACATCAAAGGTTGTAGAATTGCAAATAAGTTTTGCCTATGTCTTTTATTTGTTTCCAAATATCATTCATACTGATGAATTTAGAAATCAATCTTTATTTGTAGGAGAAAGAAAAAAGGAGAACATGTTAAAATACTAGTGCCAAGGTATCCTAGTAATTCCAATTGCTATTTTTATACTGCACATTTTCAGAACTGATCTATCTCCTTCCTTCTTTATCACTTACACCTTGTTTTGTGGTATTACTCTAGGATGGAACCGCTAGGTGTGGGAAGGCATCAGGGGACTCCTCACTGTCTAATCTTGATAGTAGTACATCTTATCTAAAAAGGAGTACGAAAGAGAAGGGGGGACTAATGAGGATACAAAGTGAAGGACAACAGTCACCTATTTTTTATTACTACCACTCAGTCTGTAATGCAAGTTTAGTTAAATTCACTATATTGTTTTAGAAGAACAAATTTTTTGCTTTCAGAAAGTTTATTGATAGTTTTTTCCAATTGTGCAGGAACTTGACTTGGGTAACGACAAGGTAGGATTTACCTAACAGATTTCGCTCTAAAAATCGAAGTTATACACAAGGCATAACTTATCAGCAATTATACAATCTTTGTTGTACATAAGGCTCATCTACATTTATATTCAAGTAGGGGTGCTTTTAGTTGCAAACAAACAAAACCAAAGTACACACATATATATGACACTATTGTATGATCTTAGAGCTCAGGCCAAGGCCGTGCAAACCTGACCGGAGGGTCTAGTCTTAGTTTAGGGTTGGGCCAAGGCTGAGAACACTTGATCGAAGGGCTTACCCTCGGTTGGGGCCTCTAGCCAAAGCCAAGCACACCATACTGAAGGGCCTACCCTCGGTTGGGAGCTCTGGCCACGATCGAGTACACCTGACTGAAGGGTCTACTCGGTTGGGAGCTTAGGCCAAAGCTGAGTACACCTGTTTGAAGGGATTTCCTTTGGTTAAGGGCTCAGAGTAAAGCTGAGCACACCTAACCTTAGGGCCTACCCTCGGTTGAGAGCTTAGACCAAAGCCGAGCACACTAGATTGAAGGGGTCCTACCACGGTTGGGAGCTCAGGCCCAAGCCAAGCACACCTGACTGAAAGGCCTTCCCTCAATTGGGAGTTAAAGCCAAGGCCAAGTATGCCTCATGGATGATATTACCCTCATTTGGGAGCTCAAGCCAATGCCGAGCAGACCTAATCAAAGGGCTTACCTTAGTTGGGTGCTTAGGCCGATGTCGAGCTCCACTAACCAAAGGGCCGACCCTCGGTTAGGAGCTCAGGCAAAAGCCGAGCATAGCTGACCGAAAGGTCTTGCCTTGATGAGGGTTTTACCTCTGTTTGGGGCATAGGCTAAAGCCAAGAAAACCAAACCGAAAGGCCTAACCTCGGATGGGGGCTTAGGCCTAAGCCAAGCACACTGAACAAAGTGCCTACCCTCAGTTGGCAGTTCATCCCTAGGCCGAGAACAACTGACCGAAGGGTCTACCCTCGGTTAGGAGCTCAGGCCAAGGTGGACCAAACTTGACTGAAGGGCCTACCCTCGGTTTGGGGTTAGGCCAAAGCCAGCACACCTGATCGAAGGGCCGACCTTTGGTAGGGGCTCAGTCCAAGGCCAAACACACTAGACCGAAGGGACTACCTTCGGTTGGGAGCTCAGCCACAACTGAGTACACCTGACTGAAGGGTGTACTCTTGGTTAGGTGATCAAGCCAAAGTAGAGCATACTTGACGAAGGGTCTACCCTCGGTCGGGAGCTGAAACCAAAGTTGAGCATACGTGATCAAAGGGCCTTACCTTTGTTGGGGGCTCAAGCTAAGGTTGTGCAAACCCGACTGAAGGGCCTACCCTCGATTGGGGGTTTAGGCAAAAGCTGAGCACACCCAACCGAAAGGCCTACCTTGGTTGGGAGCTTAGGCCACGGCCTAGTACACGTAATCAAAGGGCCTATTCTCGGTTTGGACCTCCGCTTAAGGCCGAGCACACCTGATCGAAGGGCATACCATTGGTTAGGGGCTCTGGCCAAAGCCAAACACACCACACCAAAGGGCCTACCCTCGGTTGGGAGCTCAGGCCACCGTCAAGTACTCTGACTGAAGGGACTACTCTCAGTTGGGAGCTCAGGCCAAGGCTGAGCACACCTGATCGAAGACTTTCCTTTGGTTAAGGGCTCAGGATAAAGCTAAGCACACAAGACCGAGGGGTTTACCCATGATTAGGGGCTGATGCCACTGCCAAGCAGACCACACTAAAGGGCCTACAGTTGGTTGGGTGCTCAGGTAAAGGTCGAGCACACCTGATGAAAGGGCTTAGCCTCGGCTGGGAGCTTAGGCCAAAGCTGAGCATAAATGAGCAAAGGTCTTTGCCTCTATTGGGGACTCAAACCAAAGCAGTTGAGCACACCTAACCGAAGTGCCTGCCCTCAGTTGGGAGTTCAAGCCCAAGCAGAGCAAACCTGATCAAAGGGTCTTCCCTCAGTTGGGAGTTCACACCAATGCCGAGCACCCTGCTTGCTCGGAGAACCTTCTCCCATAAAATAGTCAAATGTGCCTGAGCATAGTTTACTTTGGAGACTCAAATATGTTTTTTTAAAAAAAAAAAAAGAAGGTGAGAACAATGGAATATAAAATATATATATATATATAAACTATAAAAAAGTACGTGACCACCCACTACGTGTTCTCTGTCTAATTTTGACAGTTGGGCTTCTAATCTGAAAAAGAATACCAAAGAAAAAAAAGGGGGACCAAAGGGGATACAAAGTGAAGGAGAACATTCACTTTTGTTTGATTACTAGCACTCAGCCTATTTGCACTTAGTTTTATTCACTAATTGATTTACAAGAACCAAGTTCTTGGTATTAAAAAATTTATTGATAATTTTTTTCCAATTATGTAAGAACTTGACTTAGGTAATGACAAGGTAAGATTTATGTAGTAGATTTCTTTCCTAGAAACGAAGTTATCTTGTTTATACCTGTTCTCCAAATATACAGTGCAACATGAACTTGGTTGTAGATGAGCGTTGCTTATATCAAAGATTCTAGTACTACAGATAAGTTTTTCCTATGTCTTCTATTTTGTTTTTGAATATCATTCATGTTGATGAATTTATAAATCAATCTTTATGTGTAGGAGAAAGGGAAAAGAACCTGTCAAAATACTAGCGCCAAGGTATCCTAGCAATTCCAGTTGCTGTTTTATATGCTGCACATTTTCAGAACTGATCTATCTCCTTCCTTCTTTATCACTTACACCTTGTTTCATGGTGTTACTCTAGGAGGGAACCGCTAGGTGTGGGAAGGCGTCAAGGGACTCCTCACTGTTTAATCTTGACAATTGTACTTCTTATCTAAAAGGAGCACCAGAACAAGGGGGGACTAATAAGGATCAAAGTGAATGACAATATTCACCTTTGATTACTACCACTCAGCTTGTAATGGGAAGTTTAGTTAAATTCACTATATTGTTTTGCAAGAACCAATTTTTTGGTTTCAGAAAATTTATTGATAGTTTTTTTTTCCAATTGTGCAGGAACTTGACTTGGATAACGACAAGGTAAGATTTATGGAATAGATTTCTTTCCTAGAAACAATGTTATCTTGTTTATACATGTTCTCCAAATTTATAATTTTTTATTATTCCATAACCCCTTTACAAAAACATATATATATATAGACAACATATATATTATATACGTAGTCCGGCTTTCTTTGTATGCAAGTAAAAGCTGTGCAGCATGAACTTTGTTGAAAATGAGGCTTGCTTACATCAAAGGTTGTAGAACTGCAGATAAGTTTTGCCTAAGTCTTCTATTTGTTTCCGAATATCATTCATGCTGATGAATTTAGAAATAAATCTTTATTTGCAAGAGAAAGAGAAAAGGAGAACCTATTAAAATACTAGTGCCAAGATATCTTAGTAATTCCAGTTGCTATTTTTTGTACTGCACATTTTCAGAATTGATCTATCTTCTTCCTTCTTTATCACTTGCACCTTGTTTTGTGGTATTACTCTAGGAGGGAACCGTTAGGTGTGGGAAGGCGTCAGGGACTCCTCACTGTCTAATCTTGACAGTAGTACATCTTATCTAAAAAGGAGTACGAAAGAGATGGGGGAACTAATGAGGATACTAAGTGAAGGACAACATTCACCTTTGTTTGATTACTACCACTCAGTCTGTAATGCAAGTTTAGTTAAATTCACTATATTGTTTTATAAGAATTAATTTTTTGTTTTCAGAAAATTTATTAATAAATTTTTTCCAATTGTGTAGGAACTTGACTTGGGCAATGACAAGGTAGGATTTACTCAACAGATTTCTCTCCTAGAAACGAAGTTATCTTGTTTATAGTAGTTCTCTAAATATGTAGTTTTGTAATTATTCCACCCCCTTCAATATATATATATATATGTAGTTTGGTTTTGTTTGTTTGCAGCTAAAAGCACCCTTGCATGAACGTGGATGTAGATGAGCCTTGCGTACAACAAGGATTGTATAATTGCAGATAAGTTATTCTTATGTCATCCATTTGTTTCCTAGTGTCATACATGGTGTTGCCTTTAGAAATAAATCCTTCTTTGCAGGTGAAAGCACTACTGTATGAACTTGGAGCTCTGGCTGAGGCCGTGTAAACTTGATTGAAGGGTCTACTCTCAGTTTAGGGTCAGGCCAAGGCTGAGAACACCTGATTGAAGGGCCTACCCTCGGTTGGGGGCTCTAGCCAAAGCCAAACACACCATACTGACAGGCCTACCCTCGATTGGGAGCTCTGGCCACAACCGAGTACACCTGACTGAAGGGTCTACTCTCGGTTGGGAGCTCAGGCCAAAGCCTAGCACACCTGATCGAAGTGATTTCCTTTGGTTAAGGGCTCATATTGAGAGCTCAGGCTAGCCGAGCACACCTGACCGAAAGGCCTTCCCTTAGTTTAGGTCTCAAGCTAAAGCCGAGCAGACCTGATCGAAGTGTCAACCTTCGGTTGGGAGTTAAAGCCAATGCCAAGCACACCTCATGGAAGGTATTACACCCTCATTTGGGAGCTCAGGCCAAGTCCGAGTAGACCTGACCAAAGGGCCTGCCTTTAGCTGGGGCCTCAGGCCAATAGTGAGCACAACTAACCAAAGGGCCGACCCTCGGTTGGGAGCTCAGGCTAAAGCTGAGCATAGCTGATCGAAGGGTCTTGCCTCGATGGAGCAATGAGGCTAAAGCCGAACACCCTTATTGGAGGATCTAGCCTCAGTTAGGGGGCTTCTCGGCTATGCACAACTAACTAAAGTGCCTACCCTTAGTTGGGAATTCAAGCTAAAGCCGATCACACCTAACCAAAGGGCCTATACCCTTAGTTAGGAGGCCAAAGCCATGCAAACCTAACCAAAGGGTCCACTCTCTGTTTGGGGTCAAACCAAGGCCGAGCGTACATAATCGAAGGGCCTACCCTCGGTTAGGTGCTCAACTCACGGCCAAATACATCAGACCGAAGTGCCTATTCTCAATTAGGAGTTTAGGTCAAGGTTGAGTAGACCTGACTGAGGGGCCTACACTTGTTTGGGGGCTCAGGCCAAGGTCGAGCACACCTAACCAAAGGGCTTACCCTCAGTTGGGAGCTCAGGATAAGATCGAGCATAGAAGAGCGAAGGGCCTTGCCTCTATTTGGGGCTCAGGCTAAAGCCGAGAAAGCCAAACCGAAGGGCCTAACCTCGGTGGGGGTTTAGGCCTAGCCAAACACACCAGACTAAATGGCCTACCTTTGGTTTAGAGCTCAGCCACAGCTGAGTACACCTGACCAAAGGGCATACTCTCGGTTAGGAGCTTAGTCCAGGGCCGAGCACATCTGATCAAAGGGCTTGCCCTCGGTTGGGAGCTCAAATCAAAGTCGAGCATATGTAATCAAAGGGCCTTCCCTTGTTTGGGGGCTCAAGCCAAGGCCGAGCACACCTATCCGAAGGGCCTAACCTTGGTTGGGTGTGTAGGCCATAGCTTTCACCTGAACGAAGGGCCTACTCTTGGTGATCGAAGGGCGTACCCTTGTTTAAGCGCTCAAGGCAAGGCTAAGCAGACCTGATCAAAGGGCTATCCCTCAGTTGGGGGCTTAGGCCAAGGCTGAGTAGACCTAGTTAAAGGGCCTACACTCGATTGGGGGCTCAAGCGAAATCTTAGCACACTTTTCCAAAGGGCCTACACTCGATTGGGAGCTCAGGCCAAATCTGAGCATATCTGACAGTAGGGCTTTCCCTCTGTTAGTGGCTTAGGCCAGAGCTGTGCAAACCAGACTGAAGGGCCTGCCTTCAGTTGGGGCTCAACTGAAAGTCGAGCACACTTCACCGAAGTGTTTACCCTCAGTTGGGAGTTCAAGCCAAGGCTGAGCATACCTGACCAAAGGGCCTACTGGGTTAGGAGTTGAGGCCAAAGCCGAGCAAACCTAATTAAAGGGCCTAACCTCAGTTTGGGGTCAGGCTTAGGCTGAGCACACTTGACCGAAGGACCTACCATCGATTGGGGGCTTAGGCTAAAGTTAAGCAGACCTTACTGAATGGCCTACTCTCGGTTGGGGGTTAGGTCAAGGCCAAGCAAACCAAACCTAAGTGCCTATACTCTGTTAAGGGGTTTAGGCCAAAGCTGAGCACACTTGATCGAAGGGTTTACCCTCTGTTTGGAGCTCAGGTCACAAGCGAGCATATCTAACTAGAATGCCTTCCCTCGGTTTGCTCTCAAGCTATGGTCTAATGGACCTGACCGAAGGGCCTTTCCTTGGTTAGGGGCTTAAGCTAAAGCTGACCACACCAGACCGAAGGGCCTTCTCTTAGTTGAGGGCTTAAGCTATAGCCATGCAGTCTTGACCTAAGGGCCTACCCTCAGTTGGAAGCATAGGCCAACGTCATGTACTCTTAACCAAAGGGCTTACCCTCGGTTGGGAGTTCTGGCCAAAGCCGAGCACACGTGACCGAAGGGCCTACCCTTGGTTTGGAGTTCAAGCGAAAGCTGGTTATATTTGACCGAAGAGCCTTCCCTCGATTGGGGCTCAAACCAAAGCCTAACACACCTGATTGAAGGGCCTAAACTCAGTTTGGGGGCTCAGGTCGGGCTTAGTCCAAGCTGAAGACCTTAGACAAAAGGACGTACCCTCAGTTAGAAGTTTAGGCCAAAGCTGAGCACACCTGATCGAAGGGCCAACCCTCTGTTTAGAGCTCAGTTTATAGGCGAGCATATCTTACTGGAATGCCTTCCCTCGGTTTTCTCTCAGGCCATGGTCGAGTGGACCTGATCGAAGGGCCTTCCCATGATTGGGGGGCTCAAGCCAAAGCTGACCACACCTAACTGAAAGGCCTTCCCTTAGTTGAGGGCTTAGGCTAAGGCCATGCAGTCTTGACCCAAGGGCCTACCCTCGGTCGAAAGTATAGGCCAAGGCCAAGTGCACCTGACCGAAGGGCTTACCTTCGGCTGGGAGTCCAGGCCAAAGCCAAACACACGTGATCGAAGGGCCTACCCTTGGTTGGGAGCTTAGGCCAAAGCCGAGCATATCTGACTGAAGGGCCTACCCTCAGTTGGGAGCTCAGGTCAAAGCCGAGCACACCTAACCGAAGGGCCTACCCCTGATTGGGAGTTCAGGTGAATAATAAAAACACTAGTTGGAAAGGCCTACCCTTTGTTGAGAGCTCATGTTAAAGCCAAGCATATATAATCGGGAGGCCTTCCTTCGGTTTTGGGGATTAAGCCAAGGCCAACACCTCACATCGAAGGGCCTACCCTCAGTTGGGAGCTTAGGCTAAGGCCGAGCACACCTAACCAAAGGGCCTACCCTTGGTTGGGAGTTCAAGCCAATGGCATGCACACCAGACCGAAGGTTCTACCCTCTGTTAAGAGCTCATGTCAAACCCGAGCACATATGATCCGGAAGGCCTTCCTTTGGTTGGGGGCCCAAGCCAAAGGTGAGCACCTTAGATCGAAGGGCCTACCCTCAATTGGGAGTTCAGGCCAAAGCCAAACACACTTGATCGAAGGGCCTACCCTCGGTTGGGAGGTTATGCCAACGGAAAGCACACTAGATCAAAGGGCCTACCCTCTATTAGGAGCTCAAGTCAAAGCCGAGCATATGTGATCATTGGCCCTCTATTAGGAGCGCAGGTCAAAGCCGAGCATATGTGATCATTAGCCTTCCCTCATTGGGGGATTAGGCTAAGGTCAAGCAGAATTAACCGAAGGGCTGACCCTAGGTTGGGGGCTTAGGCTAAATGCGACCACACCTTCCTGAAAGGCCTTCCCTCGATTGGGGACTTAGGTTAAGCCCGAGCAGACCTGATCAAAGTGCCTACCCTTAATTGGGAGTTTAAGCCAAGGCTAAGAACACTTGATGAAGGGCCTACCCTAGGTTACGAGCTCAGGCCAAGGTCATGCAAACCTGACCGAAGGGTCTACTCTCAGTTTGGGGTAAGGTCAAGGCCGAGCACACCTAATCAAAACGCATACCCTTGGTTGGGGACTCTGGCTAAGGCTAAACACACCAGACTGAAGGGTTTACCCTCGATTAGGAGCCCAGGCCACGACCGAGTACACCTGACTGAAGGGCCTACTCTCGTTTGGGAGCTTAGGCCAAGGCCGAGAACACCTAATCGAAGGGCTTTCCTTTGGTTGAGGGCTCAGGATAAAGCTAACCACACTTGACCCTAAGGCTTACCCTCGGTTGAGAGCTAAGGCCAAGGGCGAGCACACCAAACTGAAGGTCCTACTAGGTTTGGGAGCTGAGGCCCTAGTCAAGTACACTTGATCGAAAGGCCTTCACTCAGTCAAGGTCCCAGGCCAAAGTCGAGCACACCTGATCGAAGGGCCAACCTTCGGTTGGGAGTTAAAGCCAAGGCCAAGCACACTTGACGAAAAGTATTACCCTCGTTTGGGGGCTCAGGCCAAGGCCGAGCAAACCTGACCAAAGGACCTACCCTCATTTGGGAGCTCAGGCTAAGGCCAAGCACACCTAACCAAAGGGCATACACTCAGTTGCGCATACAAGCCAAGGCTAAGCATAGCTAACTGAAGGGCCTTACCTTGATTAGGGAATGAGCTAAAGCCGAACACCCTGATTGAAGGTTCTAGCCTCTATTGGGGGCTTAAGCCAAGGCCGAGCACACCTGATTGAAGGGCTAACCCTCAATTAGGAGCTCAGGCCAATACCGTGCAAACCTAACTGAAGGGCTTACTCTCAGTTTGGGGTCAGGCCAAGACTGAGAACATCTGATCGAAGGGCCTACCCTTGGTTGGGGGCTCTGTCCAAAGCCAAACACACCGGACCAAAGGGCTTACCTTCGATTGGGGGCTCAGGCCACGACTAAGCAGACCTGATCGAGGGGCTTACACTTGATTGGGGGCTCAGACCAAGGACGAGCAAACCTGACCGAGGAGCCTACACTCGGTTGGGGGCTCAGACCAAGGTCGAGCACATCTGACGAAAGGGCTTACCCTTAATTTGGAGCTCAGGTCAAGGTTGAGCATAGATGACCAAATAGCTTTACCTCTGTTGGGGGCTAGGCCAAAGTCAAACACACTTGACCAAAGTGCCTACCCTTAGTTGAGAGTTCAAGCCTAGGCCGAGCACAATTGACCGAAGGGCCTACCCTCGGTTGGGAGCTTAGCCACGGCTAAGTACATCTGATTGAAGGGCGTATTCTTGGTTGGGAGCTCAGGCCAAGGCTGAGCACACCTGACCGAAGGGCCTACCCTCGGTTGGGAGCTCGAGCCAAAGTCGAACTTACGTGATTGAAGGGCCTTCCATTGGTTGGGGGCTTAAGCCAAGGTCAAGCAAACCTGACTGAAGGGCCTCCTTCGATTGGGGGCTCAGGCCAAAGCCGAACACACCTGACTAATGGGCCTACCCTTAGTTGGGAGCTCAGGCCTGAGCTGAGCAATCTTGACCGAAGGGCCTTCCCTCCATTAGGAGCTCAGGCTAAAGCCGAGCACCCTGCTTGCTTGGAGAACCTTCTCCTATAAAATAATCAAATGTGCCTGAGCACAGTTTACTTTGTAGACTCAAATATGTTTTTCCCTAAAAAAAAAAAAAAGTTGGGAACGATGGAATTTAAAAAAAAAAATATCAAAAAAACTATAAAAAGGTACATGATTAGCCACTATGTGTTCATTGTTTAATTTTAACAGTCGGGCTTCTAATCTAAAAAAGAGTACCAAAGAAAAAAGGGGGGACCAAGGGGGATACAAAGTGAAGGACAACATTCACTTTTGTTTGATTATTAGCACTCAGCCTATAGCGCAAGTTTAGTTTTATTCACTAATTTGATTTACAAGAACCAAGTTCTTGGTTTTAGAAAATTTATTGATAGTTTTTTTTCCAATTATGCAGCAACTTGACTTAGGTAATGACAAAGTAAGATTTATGTAATAGATTTCTTTCCTAGAAACGAAGTTATCTTATTTATACCTGTTCTCAAAATATGAGGTGCAACATGAACTTGGTTGTAGATGAGTCTTGCTTATATCAAAGATTCTAGAACTACAGATAAGTTTTTCCTATATCTTCTATTTGTTTCCGAATATCATTCATGTTGATGAATTTAAAAATCAATCTTTATTTATAGGAGAAGGAGAAAAGGAGAACCTGTCAAAATACTAGCGCCAAGGTATCCTAGCAATTCCAGTCGTTTATATGCTGCACATTTTCACAACTGATCTATCTCCTTCCTTCTTTATCATTTACACCTTCTTTTGTGGTATTACTCTAACAGGGAACAACTAGGTGTGGGAAGGCGTCAGGGGACTCCTTACTGTTTAATCTTGACAGTAGTACATCTTACCTAAGAAGGACTACGAAATAGAAGGGGGGACTAATGAGGATACAAAGTGAAGGACAACATTGACCTTTGTTTGATTAGTACCACTCAGTCTATATCACTAGTTTAGTTAAATTCACTATATTGTTTTACAAGAACTAACTTTTTGTTTTTAAAAAATTTATTGATAATTTTTTTTCCAATTGTGTAGGAACTTGACTTGGGTAACGACAAGGTAAGATTTACGTAACAAATTTCTCTTCTAGAAACGAAGTTATCTTATTTATACTAGTTCTCTAAATATGTAGTTTTGTAATTAATCCCCCCCCCCAAAAAATATATATATATATATATATATTTTTTGTTTGTTTGTAGCTAAAAACACTCCTGCATGATCGTGGATGTGGATGAGCCTTGCGTACAACAAAGATTGTATAATTGCAGATAAGTTATGCTTATGTCATCTATTTGTTTCCTACTATCATTCACGGTGATGCCTTAAGAAATAAACCCTTCTTTGCAGGTGAAAGTGAAAAAGAGAACTTGTTGAAATACTAGCGCCAAGGTGTTCTAGCAAGTCCAGGTGATGATTTATATGCTGCACGTTTTCAGAACTGATCTGTCTCCTTCCATGTTTATCACTTACACTTTATTTTGTGGAATTACTCTAGGAGGGTATCTCTAGGTGTGGGAAAGTGTCAGGGGCCTCTTCAATGTCTAAATCATTGAAGTGAAGGACAACATTCACTCTTGTTTGATTATTAGTGCTCAACATGTACCGCAAGTTTAGTTTCATTCGTTGTCTTGATTTACGGGAAATAAGTTCTTGGTTTTAGAAAATTTTTTGACAGTTTTTTTTTCCAATTGTGGAGGAATTTGACTTGGGTAACGACAAGGTAAGATTTATGTAACATATTTCTTGTTTGTTACAGTTCCCTAAATATATAATTTACTAATTATTCCAAACCCCCTCCCCTCTAATATATATATATATATAGTTTGGCTCTGGTTGCTTGCAGCTAAAAGCACTACTGTATGAACTTGAATGCATATGAGACTTGCTTACACCAAAGATTATAGAAATGCAGATAAGTTTTGCCTATGTCTTCTATTTGTTTCCGAGTATCATTCACATTGATGACTTTAGAAATAAATCTTTATTTGATGATTTATATGCTCCACATTTTAATAACTGATCTATCTCCTTCCTGCCTTATCATTTACACCTTCTTTTGTGGTATTAATCTATGAGGGAACTGTTAAATTTGACAGTGTTAGGTGTGGGAAAGCATCTGGGGACTCCTCACTGTTTAAATTTGACAATAGGTCTTCTAATCTAAAAAGCAACACCAAAGAAAAAAGGTGGGGGGGACTAAGGGGGATACAAAGTGATGGACAACATTCACTTGTTTGATGTGGAAATATCACTCCACTCCACTGTACTTTGGCGAAATATCATGTTCCCCTTAGACGTTTTCAAAAATATGATTCGCCTTCCCTAATCTGAAAGATTCTATTAATCGTCCATTTCCGTGAGAAATGGCAGTTAAGTCATGAATATATATTTCATAATACCCAAACTACCATCATACATTTTAATACCAATTATAACATTTTTAATAATAAAAAATTGAAGAAGGGGATTCCTTTTTCTGCAACTTATCTTCCTCTTCAATATGAAATCCTAGATCCTCCATTGGTGATGCCCAACGATCAATTGCAGGTGCTTTATCTGATCAGCAGTTGAAATTGAAAGGGTTTGAAGGGGAAGACTAAAGAACTCAGAAATCAACATGACCTTCTGGAATCCATTTCCGTGAACAAGGAATTGCTATCCATCCACTAGGTCCATTCCACCTTCGGTTGTCACAACATGAGCCATTGAATTAAGTGCAGCTTACCCAATAACCAGCGAACTCCTTATCAAGATGGGCCAAATTGTAAATGATTTCAATTCTATAAATTTCTACGGTATCAATCTTGTTTTTGTATGACTTGAGAAGGTAATGATCACCAATTGAGTTGTCACAAGGGTTGGGAGAAAACTGACGGTATCCCAAGATACTAGATATTAAGCTAAAGTTTATTAAACGTTCAAATAACATTTTAAACGAGTCTTTATTCATCGATTTT